>NW_019416296.1:1477539-1503290 GCF_000390285.2 Anoplophora glabripennis
CTAACCCCACATTTTAAGAATTATTTTCACGTACTTATAAATAAAAGTAAACAATTTTATATGTAGGACTAAGCAAGTAAATGTTATAAGAATATTTACATGTGGAATTATATATAAAAAAGATAGTATTTTCGTAGATTTCAGTACCTAAAACCTTAATGGTTTGATCGTTTTTTGCACCTGTTTATTCGTTTTACTGCGGCGTCTTTGAAAATACTCAGGTGGCATGACATAACATTCCTATTATTTGATAAGCTTTAGATTATTCAGTTATTAAATGTTTGAAATTATTTGTCTTTGCGGAAAACACTATTTAAAGAATATGGTAAATTTTTGTCACATTATTTCATTTTCTGTTGATATCTGAAAAGGCGGTAAACACCCCATTAAAAAAAAAGTAAAAGTGAAACTAATTCGAGCGGCAGCTGTGACGTACTGTCTTAATTGCGTTGTCTGTTAATGGGAAGCACAACTAAAATCTCATATTCTTTTATTAAGAGTATAAGAGACGGACAGATAGGAGTTACACATAAAAGAAGTTTTTTATAATAACATGTCTGCACCATTGAAATACAAATTTTTAATATCAAACAGAAATATGTGTAAGGAGTTTTCAGCGATATTGCTCGTACAGTTTGTATTAACTTTCATTGTAGAATGGTATTCAGTGACACAATACATTACACATTTTTTTATACAAATGCCCCATTGTATATAAAATGCAAAATAGGCAAATTTTAGTATCAAAACAAAATTTACTCGGAATAAATGGACTTTTCATAAGAATTTTTAATGATTATTATAAATTTGTTAGCTTTTTGAAAAACTGAAAATAAAAAGTTATCAATTTTTTAATCAATAAGGATCATCTAAGCTCTTTATAGCTCTAGAATTTCAATTATTTTAGTGTTCAAATGTGTAATTTATTTACACCTTTGTAAAGGAGAGAACGCATTAGGCGGTCACGGTCCCATCACATTGTGAACCGTTCTGGGCTGAGCTGATCGTGGTCTTTTACAAAATCAGTTACATTTGGCAATTGCATACAATCCTGCTCACGCTCTCTTTTAAATAGTTGAGGTTTCAGTAGTTAAAAAAAATGAGTTATATGGAGGAACTTGGTCTCAATTGCAAGATTTTTTGAAAACGATCCGTGGAGAACGTGATGCGAGCGAGACGAGCTCGGGAATGTCTAGTGCGAACGCATACATTATAAAATGGGAAGGAACTCCACCGCAGGCGATCAAGACTATCACGGTCCGCGATGCGACGGGACCGCGACCGCCTAATGCGTTTTCTCCTTAAGTTTACTAAATATGAAAAGAAATTCTTAACTTTGTAGTTGATTCCTTTGGGTTTTTGGAAAAGTGTCAGGTATTTTTATGAGTAGAATCATCCCTGAAACATTTTGCCCTTAGCTTCCAGATATAGGTACCCTGTATATGAAAAAAACTGAATTTACGAAGTTTAGTGTTCAGTTTTGTGCCTATTAAATAACACTGAATTACTATTTAAAGATTTAGTCCTGTAGCCAGGGGGGTCCCAATTGCCTCCTTCATTTAGATGGAGTTACCCGTGTTTTTTTTTTTTTTTTGGGTTGCGGACCCCCATTTTTTTGGTTGGAGTTTTGCCAAAACTTAGTTTTTCATTTTTTTGCAGTTTTTTGTTAATAAAAAACTTTTCGACATCCGGGCAAACTTCTACCCAAAAAATTCGTGTTCTGCAGCTCAAAATACACAAAAAACATTTGGGTAACTCCATCTAAATGAAGGAGGCAATTGGGACCCCCCTGGCTACAGGACTAATATATAAATATAACCATCAGAAATATAAAATAAAATACTGCGGACTGTTTGGTAATATTCAAGAAACCAATTAATTTATCTTTAAAGAAATAAAAAATATAGCAGGAATCAAACGTTACACACCTGAAATTCTCCATAATCAGTTGAACTACTTTCGTGGCGGTTGATTTTAGCCTTTTCTTTTTTAGAACTCAATCGTCTGATTTTATCAATGCGTTTTTTCCTTTCAACAGAGAGGCGCTTGCTGCGGTCAGACATTGTAATTGTATTGGTAGCAGTTTCTATATAAAAATAAAATAACGGATGAGGGACAAGCATACAGATTTTTTGTGGAAATAAAGTATTTAGTGATCGATATGGACAGCTAACAGGACTGATTTTTGGTCAGAAAAATGATACAGGATATTTACAAGGTTGGAAAGGATTTGTTAAAGGTTGGCAAAACGCATTAACAATAACCGTTTCCAATAATCAAAATCATTGAAGCTGGAAAACGGTATAAAAATTAAAACAATTAAAGTTGTTAAAACATATTGACAACCTCTGGAATCGTTCCTGAGTTACTACATAAAATGAGGTGAATAGTTGTTGCAGTAAATGGTGTGTCATTCTTTTTGTAATAAACAGAAACATTGCTAATTCAGTTTAAAATCACTCAAAGAATTGCCCCTCGAAGTTTATCGACATAGTTAACACCTTGTATAAAAGTAATAAAAGAAAATTTGCTTTGCATTCATGTCATAATGATAGTTTTTTATTTATCGGTTAGGGAATAAGTAATGTCCGTTTTTTTTTCAAAAAGATATTTTATTTTTAACCCGACAATTAATTATCAACAGGCTAATCAGTGATTAGCCTCCATCCTTATTATGACCCCCTTGCAACGTTTAACAAGTTTCTCAATGCCTCTTCCGTAGAAATCCTGCAGTTGTGACTCGAAAAACTCATCCAATCAAACTCTCAACTCATTGTCGTTAAAAGAAAAAACGCGTAATGAGTTCGACAAAAGAGAGAAAGAGGTGAAAATCAGAAGGTGCGAGATCGGGAAAGTAAGGCGGGTGGGGCAGAACTTCCCAATTCAGTTCCCGAATGGCCCCGTTTTGGTCGCATTGGCAATATGTGATCGCGCATTATCATGTCGCTAAAGAACGTTGTATCGCTTTTCAGGTCTTTTTTTGTTGTATAGCTTCATGGAGTCGCCGTAGTTGTTGGATGAAGTTCTGGTCTTGTTCGCTTGCTTCTGGGGCTTAACCATCCTTTCTGCTATTCCAAGTTCACCTACAGACATCATTTTTTATCACCAGTGACAATACCACACGTTGATCGATGACGACACAGCAAACTAGCGACAATTGCGGAGTGTTTATTCTTATTGTTTTCATTCAAAAGCACCCAAGCACCGAGTCTTTGGGCTTTTCTCATCGAATGCAGATGGTTTACTACTGGTTCGTAATCACATCCCATCTCCTGAGTCAATTTCCTTGATAGTACAGTCATTGAAGCTGAAAATCAGCTGTAACCTCTGAATTCTTTGAAACTGCATGGATTTGCATGAAAATTTAGAATAAGGCTCATCTTAGGCTCAAGTTCAAAAGTGACATAAGCCCGATTGACGCTTTTTGTTTTTTAGGGGTAAAAACTACCCCTAAGTGAAAAAAATTGAAAAAATTAAGTTTTAAGCATTTTATTGATAAAAATCTTGTTCAAGCACAAAGATTAAATAATGTTCCATGTTCTCGAACATGTTTTATGATATATTTGATCTTTTCGACCCTTTATTTAACCCTTAAAAACTACCCCTATGCAAAAAATAATGATAAAAAATTACTTTTTAAAGATTTGGAATGATTAAATCGTGCAATTATTTAAAATAAAAGTTACCTTATAGCTAATAAAAGAATTTTTCCCTTTCAACCCCTAAAAACCACCCCTGTATTGACAAAAATGATAAAAAATTACTTTTTAAAAGCTTGGAATGCTTTAACGGTGCAATTATTTAAAATAAAAATTCCCTCATTGCTTATGAAAGAATTTGTATCTCATAACACTTTTCAACCCTTATAAATCACCCCTGTGCTAAAAAAATGATAAAAAATTACGTTTTAAATCTTGGAATGCTATAATTGTGCAATAATTTAAAATAAAAATTCCCTTATATTGTTTATGAAAGAATATTTTACTTTTGCCATTTTCAACTCTTATAAACTACCCTTTTACCAATATTAATGTAAAATATTTTTATTATAATCGATTTTTAAATATAATCAATCATAAAAAAAATTGCTACGCTGCATATAAATAATCACACTAAATTTTTTTACTTATTTTATTTGTATAATATAATATATAATATATAAAAATGAGAAAGCCTATTTTGCTCCGAAAAAATGTCATTGGTTTTTTTACCATAACTCGGTTAATTTTGAAGCTATAGTATCCTACAAAAAAGCATTTTAAAGATAATTTCAAGAGCTGTAAGATCGTTTGCATATAAAACCTTTTAAGTCCTTCGTTTTTTAAAGGGAAAGGATCGAAGGGCTCGAGACAGGTCGTTTTTTCACTAAAATGGATACTTCAAGCGGCGATATCTCCTTTATTTTTTATGCTATAGGAAAAAAAAAAGCAAAATATTTGTTGAAAAAAAAGCTACATTTTTGTTGTCTATCATTTTTTACGTATCTTTCATAGTTTCAGAGTTATTATATAAATAAGGCAATTTTTTTTGAATAATGAAAAATACGTTTTCAACTTTTACCGTACATTATTAAAAAAATACGCATTCTAAACCGGTCTAACTTCAGGATCGTATGAAAAACACTAAAACAAAACTAATTGTAAAGGGTCTACGATTAATTTTAATTCTGATGGAAATGGTACAGCGTTTACTGCTCATTTTTCCTTAAAAAATATGAGCAACCCATCTGTTTTTGACGATAACTCCCTCAATTTTGCTCTAATTAACTTTTATAAGTGCACAGTTTGAAGGTATTTTTGAGTACTACAAAAACTCCAGGAGCGTTATACACGTAAAATTAATCCTTTTTCCGTTATTTGACGTACATACATCAAATCGAGTATTCTCCCCAAAACAAGTCCCCTTCCACTAACCATATTTCGCTTTGTATAGGACGTACAACACTTTTTAAAAAACGATTTTCTTTATTTATAAGCAACATTTTTATCGTCACTGTAGCGCAGTCGGTCGAGAGTGCGGTGGCAAGCATTTCTCGGCTAGGCTGCCTACTCTGGTCCGGGTTCGATCCCCGGTGTCGGCACTGGCAATGTCGATGGATAATGGGTGTTTGTCCGTGTTTTTTCAAGTGTAGCCCCCTTCCGCACAAGCCTTTGGCTTTGGATTTGGGGGTTGTCTCATTTCTGTGGTGTGTTTTATAAGCTACATTTTTGTTCATTACACTTTTTTTTAATAAAATGCGAAAAATACTCTGAGTGTTTTTTTTTTCACTCAAAATTCCAAATTTTTAATCGTAAATAACTAAAAAACTATTGATTTGTCGAAACAATTCTTCGAATATTTTTTGCTCAAAATTTGATTCTCTATCGATTTCCAGCGTTATTTTTGAAAAAAAATTTCCACTCCCGAGGTGTGTCAACCTCCAACAGGGTGGAAGACGTCAATCGGCGCTATATCACTAATGTTCATTGATCTTTTTTCTAACTATCTGCCAAATTTCAAGTCGATCGGTTCAGTTTCAAAGAATTCGTAGGTGAAAAGCTTCAATGACTGTACTATTATCGATTGTCTTGGATTTTCCTAAAGGAGACGATTCAAATTCAACAGAACATCCAGAACAATTCATGTCTTTAAGGTTGAAATCACCTTCTTTAAAATGCGAAAATCATTGATGAGACGTTCGTTCATTCATTGTTTCATCACCATATATGGCACAAATGTCCTGAGCAGCTTAATCGGTTTTAGCATTTTCCCCACCTAGATTAAAAACAAAAAGAAAGCAGTTGGCGAAAACTATCGATTTTATCAACCATTTCAAATGAATGAAAATTCACAAAAATTAAATGTAACGCAGCAACCTAAAACTCAATCTGATAGAGCAATAAGTCCTCTTTTGAATGACATGTCAATTTAACATGCGTTCACCTGAATTTTTAATTTGAAAAAATGGACATTACTTATTCCCCACAAATTGTATTACCTACTTTTATTTAAGAACAAGTTTGAAAGAAATATCATTGCTCTTATGCCAATTTAATTTTAGTCACCTATGAAGTAAAAAATAAAATCTGTTATTTGACTACTTGCCAAAAATATGTTTGAAAAATTATTTATGTTACTTACTGCTGATCTTATTGTTCTTTCCCTCACTCAAGACTTTCTTTTTCACTTTATCTGTCTCTGGTGTGGTGAATTTTCTCTTTGTACTGGACGAAGGGGTGCTTGTTTGAGGAAAAAGATTCACAGCAGACTTTAAGGGAGATATGTGTTGTTCCCGCTGCAACTTCCTCGCGCTAAGCTTTTGCTTTCTTGCCTGACAAACCACAAAATTTCATATTTTAGTTGTTACAAATCAAAATTTTTTTAAATGAAATATTTTCATTTTAAAATTAAGCGCATTTACTGAAGCCCAATTCCAGAGCACATCAATGTAATTTCCTGAGATCATGTAAATCTCTTCTCCTCAAATAAAGTTTCATTATTTGCATACGTTAAAACATTAGTTCTTATAGTTTTTTTTTTAATAAATTCATTTAAATCATCGATAAACAAAAGGAACCCTAGAGGATATAAGTTGGCACCTTGAAATACGCCACTAGAATATAAGTAAGGTCTTGAATTGAAATTATTAATACATGCATGCATTTAATTACAACATATATCAGTTTTAGACAACCAAAGGCAAATTAAAATTCGCTAAAACGATATCTAATAATTTATCGTTAACGTTTCTAACACTGCACTAAATTGAAAAACGATATACATTTAATAAATTGAACAGAACTTAATCTCACTTCGTCACCTGCAAAATTAGGCTTATTAAAATCACCAATTATCAAAACTTTATAAGAGTTGCAGTGATTCTAGTCCTGTAAAAAGTGATTTCCAGTCTAGTCTTTCAGTCACTAAAAGCTACTTTTAATTATTTTGTAACAAATTTCAAGAAAAAATATTTATTGCTCGTCATAAAATTGATATTAAAGTTGTATCGTTTCCAATCTTCTTAAAAAATTTTCACTAACGAGTTCTTTTTAAGTGTAAGGTTCCCAACTAAACAATAATTTTTAATTTTAATGAATGAACCAACTGTAATTAAGAATAACAAACAAACATACAAATAATGTCACAAACATGAACACCAAAAATTGAATCATAATCTTAAATTTATTTTTTTCTTTTGGATTTGGAACTGCACATTTAAGAAACACATAAAAACATATTAGTGAGCATTTTATTTGTTTATTTAATTTATTTATTCTGGTGTTTATAATCCAGTGGCCTAGTCAGATTTTAAATAAAAAATAAATTCTGTAACCAAATTTTGTCATATTTAACACCAGAAAAAACTCTTAACAATTTATTGAACAATAAACTGAACAAGTTGACCATCAATTTATTTTATGAAGTGTAAAACAGAAACTGACTTCAATAAATTGGGGATTTAGAACATGTTCTAATTTATTGGTCAATTTTAGGGTTGTCTTAAGATTTGCAACTGTAAACATAAACCGTAAACCATCCATAACCAAACTTAAATTAAAATGACAAAGATTTGTTGATTGTGGTTGTCAAAGGAGAAAAAAATTATTATGTTGAAAGTGGTAATATTTTCATTATCTTTAATTAATCGGATAGAAAATAAGTAAAAAGCAAGAAGTAGAAGATGGTGGGTTCCATCATGGATTGGACAAAGAAAAACTAAAGGAAATTTGCACTTGGTGCAATACCGAAAAATTTAGATTACCTATTTTTAAGAATGAATCAATAATGTTTTAATAAGCTGTTGGAAATGATTTATCCATTAGTTTTAGTCGAGGAAATGAAACACTGAACCTCCGAAATTTGTGCAGTAAGATGGATCGTGATGCGGTTTTTTGCATTCGTTTCGTTAGAGCGTCCAGAAAGTTTGTGACCCTATGCGATCAATGAGAAATGAAAATTGCATCGGTGCATAAGAAAAATATATTTTTACAATTGCATCTTGAAGAGTTAAAATATAGAAAATTTATAACTCAGAAAATATTGACGGAAACGAGTTCAATTTTGCTACTCGGGGGTTTTTGGGGCCGCTGAACACGAATATCATGACGGCAACGGTCTCCAAGATACTAGTACCCAGGGTGGCCGGTTTCTATGCCGTCTCCTGGAGTTTTATGGAAATTCGTTATAAACTTAGCCGAAACTCGTTACCTCGGGGTTTTTGAGGTTGCTCAACACGAGTATCACGACAGTAACGGTCCTCGAGGTACCTAGTACCCAGGATGGCTGGTTTCTGTGACAACTATTTTATTCTTAATTATTTTTTATTATAAAAATACATTTATTCATTACAAAAAATACATGTTTTCAAAAAAATATTATACAATTTAATTGGAGCATATCCACATATACTAGTATGTGTAAGGGTATATATTAGCATATAGTAAGAGTAAAACGTAGAAGCAGCGGCCTGCTATCGCAGTCCTTACCTAAAATTTCATCAATACTGTATTAAAAGCGCCAAATTAAAAAAAAATTTTCGGATAATTTATTTAGATATTAGATAAAGCTTATGAAGATGACATGGGTACCTCGGAGACTATTATCGTTGTGATATTCCTGTTGAGAGACCCCAAAAACCCCGAGGTAACGAGTTTCGGCTAAGTTTATAACAAATTTCCACAAAACTCCAGGAGACGACGTGGAAACCGGCCACCCTGGGCACTAGGTACCTCGCAGACCGTTGCCTTCATGAAATTCGTGTTCAGGGGCCCCCAAAACCCTCCAGTAGTAAAATTCAACTCATTTCTGTCAATATATTACAAGATATAAAAATTTTTCATTTTTTAAAGGCCTGCACATACATACAATTTTAAAATGCATTTTTCTTATGCACCAATGCAATTTTCATTTCTCATTGATCTCATAGGGCCACAAACTTTCTGAACCCTCTAACGAATCGAATGCAAAAAACTGCATCACGATTAATCTTACTGCACAGATTTCGGAAGTAAGGCCGTTTTTAGTGCTTTATTTCCTCGACCCAACATTTCAGTTTTAGTTGACGAACAATGAAGTTCAAACTTGGCATCAATGAAATTGGCCAATAAATTGTTGTAAATGTTGAAATGTGTAAAGCGGCAATCAATAAATTGTGAAATTAATTAATTTGTTGGGAGGTAAATTGTCAATTTATTGTTCAATAAATTGTTGTGTAAGCGAAAATGAATTCATATGTTGTTTCCATTTGAAATGAATCACATTGTACTAGGACTGTGAATTAATTTTGAGGTATTTTTCTGTAAATTCAAGGCTTTATAGTGTACATTATTATTTGTCAAAGTATTGTCCATCGCTAGTCACTACTTTTTCCCAACTTTCTGGCAGCATACGGATTCCGCGTCGAAAGAACAACTCATCGTTTGATGCTATCCATCAATCGATCCAATTCTTCGTAAGATTGGAAGCGCAACTTAGCCAGGACGTGTTCCATGAATCGGAACAAGTAGTAATCCGCTGGAGCAATATCTGGTGAATATGGCGGGTGGGGTAAAACATCTCATTGCAGCGTTTCTAAGTATTTTTAGACTTTACAGACAAAATGTGGNGATAGAAAATAAGTAAAAAGCAAGAAGTAGAAGATGGTGGGTTCGATCAAGTATGTGTAAGAGTATATATTAGTATATAGTAAGAGTAAAACGTGGAAGCAGCGGCCAGCTATACCTAAAATTTCATCAATACTGTATTAAAAGAGCCAAATTAAAAAAAAAAAAAATTTCGGATAATTTATTTAGATATTCGATAAGGCTTATGAAGATGACATGGGTACCTCAGAGACTATTACCGTTGTGATATTCCTGTTGAGAGACCCCAAAAACCCCAAGGTAACGAGTTTCAGCTATGTTTATAACGAATTTCCACGAAACTCCAGGAGACGACGTGGAAACCGGCCACCCTGGGCACTAGGTACCTCGGAGACCGTTGCCTTCGTGAAATTCGTGTTCAGCGGCCCCCAAAACCCCCCAGTAGCAAAATTCAACTCATTTCTGTCAATATTTTTCAAGATATAAAAATTATTCATATTTTAAAGGCCTGCACATACATACAATTTTAAAAATGCATTTTTCTTATGCACCGATGCAATTTTCATTTCTCATTGATCACATAGGGTCACAAACTTTCTGAACGCTCTAACGAATCAAATGCAAAAAACTGCATCACAATCCATCTTACTGCACAGATTTCGGAGGTAAGGCCGTTTTTAGTGCTTTATTTCCTCGACCCAACATTTCAGTTTTAGTTGACGAACAATGAAGTTCGAGGTTGGCATCAATGAAATTGGCCAATAAATTGTTGTAAATGTTGAAATGTGTAAAGCGGCAATCAATAAATTGTGAAATTAATTAATTTGTTGAGAGGTAAATTGTCAATTTATTGTTCAATAAATTGTTGTGTAAGCGAAAATGAATTCATATGTTGTTTCCATTTGAAATGAATCACATTGTACTAGGACTGTGAATTAATTTTGAGGTATTTTTCTGTAAATTCAAGGCTTTATAGTGTACATTATTATTTGTCAAAGTATTGTCCATCGCTAGTCACTACTTTTTCCCAACTTTCTGGCAGCATACGGATTCCGCGTCGAAAGAACAACTCATCGTTTGATGCTATCCATCAATCGATCCAATTCTTCGTAAGATTGGAAGCGCAACTTAGCCAGGACGTGTTCCATGAATCGGAACAAGTAGTAATCCGCTGGAGCAATATCTGGTGAATATGGCGGGTGGGGTAAAACATCTTATTGCAGCGTTTCTAAGTATTTTTAGACTTTACAGACAAAATGTGGTCGAACATTGTCATGTTGAAAATTTACTTTATTGTGCCGCATTAATTGCGTTTGGTACTATTTTAAATCACTCAAAATTAATTCACGGCCCTAATATAATAATAGAATAACATATTAGTGACTTACATTTTCTTTTTCATCATGTAAATTAGCTAAATATTTAGAGACGGTCATCCCATAAGTCGTAAAAGAATCATTATGTTGTCGTTTATAATTATCTGCCATGCTGTTAAGCGTATTCTCAATTTGAGGGATTTGCTTAGCCAATTTATTTCGTTCTTTCTCTTCCTTTAGCAACTGACCGCCTCTGTTATTGTAACGATTGGGTCCAGCGGTAGTCTCGTCTAATTGAACCATTTTGTTCCACATGCGCTTGTGTTTTTCCAGTAGCGTTAACAACTCCCTTAAACACACAAAAATTAAGGCTATTGTCTATCGGTGTTTATAATTTATTACAGAAACTAAAAAACTTACTTATTCTCTTCATAATATTTTCTCCACTTTGTAACTTCAATGTCGTAACGTTCTAACAAGTCCTCAGTATAACAATCTGCTTGGAGGAAGGTACATTCTGTTTCTGTAGTTTGGCTGCGATGGCACCTATCCCAGAGTTTTTCCAATTCGCAGCGTTGTTTATCAACGAACACCTAATAAGCAGATAACAGTTATAACCTTACGAGATTTGAACAAAAATAGTACGACTTTCTTAAGCTATTTTTGGTTTAAACACAACAGATAGTGATAAAGCAACGATGGTTCACACTATCCCGTCTCGCTGTATTCAGGTCTCAGTTGCAGTCAGGATATCACATTGAAAAGGTATTTGCGGTTTAGAAGTAACTGGCTTATTACTGCATCCTCTGTCAAGAAGGTTTTGGGTACATCCCTATCATTGTGGCAGAGAGTAATTATTTTTTAAATTTTACAAGCAAATTTTCTTTGTATATTATCGAATGTCAATAAAGTTTTTTGATAATCTAGTGGATGTTATAAGACCCTACATTGTAAAACAGGAGATAATTTTGAGGAAGTCGATCAGTTAAAAACGCAAAAGCAAACCGGATAGTCCGAATGCTGAACTACACGTGTTCCATCTCCTTGTCCGGTAGTCCGATCGTCCTGCCACATCGCAACAAGTTGCGGCAGCATCCGGCAAGTGCGTTAGAACGGAACAAATGTGAACCATGTCATTTAAACCTGTTTGTCTTCTAGTAATAAGAACCGTTTATTTTTGCGATCCAGTTCATCCAGGTCAATTATTAAAGTGATCCCTTCATGAAGACCCGTTCATATGAACGATAACAAAATAGTATCAAATCCAATCTTATCATTCGGTGTTCTGTTTCATCGGTCTGTGCGCGATAGAATGCCTTTTTTGTCACGGCCTGCGGCAGCTAATATCTTCCTGCACCTGCACTATTGACATTTGATAGATTTATGGCCATATATTTTTTATATTTGAATTTTTTTAATGAAACAAATGCATTAATTAATTCCAGACACTTTTTATAAAATGTAAATCACGTCAGAAATTATATCGCTTTATGCTTATGTAAAAAAAAATAATACAGATATTGTGAGAATCTCAAATTTAAAACAATTTTTATTTAGTTTAGTTTTATAGCAGCAGTCTTTGCGGCAAGTTCGCTTGTATTATATTTCACTATTGGTTAAAATTAATAAAAATATCTGAAAACAAAAAAAAATAGAATATGGAATTTTGTATACTGAACACGGTGTTGGTGATAAGACAAAATGCAACTTTTGTTCCAAAATGCTGTTTTTTAAAGGAGGAGCAACTGACAATATAATTCAACATTTAAAATTAGCTCACCAGTTCAGATCTGCAGGCAGAGTTTACGCTCAAACGAACGGTGAGCGATAGAGTTACACAACTTGAACGGATCAATCACGGGTCTTTTAGAATATTTGTTCAATATGACCGGATCGTTCATGAACGACACCATTCCGTTCTATCAGTTGTTTCACCACTCCCTTTAAAACGGACAGTGTGGTCCAGCACTTAGAGTAACAAAACATTTTTATTAATAACTGAAACCACAAATAAATAATACTAATAAAATCTAAAATCAAACTGCAAAGTTAATTTAGCTGTTAGACGTAACGCAGAAACAAAAAAAGTTAACACTTGATATACTTATTTGTAACACCCTGTATAAAAAAACTATTCATTACCTTTATATTAGCTCTCCTCAAATCCTTACAACGTTTAATCTCTGTACGTAAAGCTTGTAGAACATCGACTGAATTACCACTATAATTCTGTTCAAAATATTCTCTCTCTATCTGATCGACATCAAGAAGAGTCCAATATTCATTGACCTTAATACGTGAACGAGCGATTTCAGCTCTGACATCTTTCTGTTCTTTGATCAGCATCTCCCGAAGGGTGTCAAGTTTAATCATATTCTCATCCGTTACCAAAAATGTTGTATTATCTGGAGAAAATACTTCTTTTTCGAATAGAGAAGAAGGTTCTATGTTCAGCTCCCTAGTTATTTTGAGCAATTCTTCTTTTATCAAGCAAAATTTTTCTAATCTGTTAAATTTCTCTGTTTCTAATTTTTCTATGTAATCCTGAAATTTTGCGACTTCTTCACATGAAGGAAGAGGATCATCCTTCAATATTCTTGGCTGTATTCCGAGACAAAGGCATAGATCTGATTGTTTTTTACGCAACTTATCTAGCTCAGTACGTCTTACTTGAATCAAATTTTTATATCTACAGGAAAGAAACTTGTATTTTAAGGAATAATTGAAAAATTAATTGAAAAATTAATTAAAAGATTTATAAATTTAATAATCAATGCTATGAATGTTTAACTTACTTATCTATATATTTTATTAGCTGCTCTTGTTCTTGAAGCAAACTAAGCCGCTGAGTTTTATCACCCAATACCGGCATGTTGACTTGCAAGGTCTGGCACAGTTGTTCAAATTCCTGTAACAGTTTTTCAAATTTTGATAAAACATCACCTTGCACCCTTTCCATGTCCGTAAGCAACTCATAAGACGTCTCTTCATAGGCTTTTATAAAAACGTCCGCCCATTCTTTTATGACGTCCTCATTTTCACCTATTTTTAATACTATCTGACACCAGTACAAAAACGTTTTGTTCAGACTTTCTTCTAAGACGGCCCACATATTTTTAGCCCAGGCAATACTGTTAACACTGCATATAAAAATAAATAAATATTCAACTTCCAACATAAGATATTATTTAATTAATCATCTATATCATTTTCCCCTTGCATCTATAGTTATTGAACAATTTTTAATTCAACACAAATTCAGCTCCTATTTTGAAAAAATAATAGAACTTTCTAAAAAAAAGTAAAAGGAAAGGATGTTGTTTTTATGATAGTGATTAAAAGAACTTGCTAGCAAGTTTTAAGATTTTGTATCCATATGCAGTGCAAAAAAATTAAAAATAGTACTACCTAAAGATATACCTACATTTGGTTATGAAACAGAAATTAGAAAACATTATTTTTTACAGGTTTAATAATTCTTAAGATATTAAAATAAATAGACAGCTAAATAAAAAATTTCCGGGACTCAAAAAATATTTTGCCATTGAAAGTGTATATAATATTTTCAAATACAAGTAAACTTGCCTTTTTCTGTCTAATACAGGTAGATCTAAACACATTTCTTTTTGGTTTTGCATTTTAGTAAATAGTGACTGTTTAGAAAAAAAATTGAACAACTTCACTTAAACGACAAAGTATAACTATTTTAAATTTTATTAACCGTTTGTTAAATATATTGGTTGATGATAGAAGTGGGAGTAAAACCGTTGACCTTGACCATGACCACTGTTATTTGCAGATGTGGAAGGACATCTTAACGTGGGAGTCCCATATTGGTTTTTAGTCCTGTTCGTTGTGTCTGCTTGACGTAATCCAACTCAATCGGAGTATTTTATGGGTGTTCGTTGAAGCCGAGCACAAAATCTATGTTGTTTTTATGCAGGAGTACTTCACTCTGATCAATAAGATCATTGCTCTGCTTACTCTGCCATTTGTGCTGGAGCAAAGGGAGTAGAGTAATCAGCCGATTTAATTTTTTTTGGTTGATACATCTGACCTATGCCGGTAAACATGGGAATGCACGGCCTACAAAGTAAACTTAAAACACCACGTACACGGTCCGTAAAAAAGACTACTGACCGCGACAGTCGTGACACACGTATACAACAAAAACAAATCAAAGCATAGGTTATCATAGAAAATTTTTATGATATGTTATGGTTATGTTCAAGTCGTCTTAACGAACACGGGCCAATTACTCCAAGATCTGACTGCTCTACTTTGTGATATAAATGGATCTGGTGACGTCACTGCTCCATACCCTTCATGATCCAAGATCTCTTAGAGCCACTAGGAGTAGTATCAGAGACAACCCTGAGACGGTCAACTAAAGAGTAAAATTTTAGTTCTCCTTACTGCACTGGTCCACTGTTGTGGAAAGTGAACGTAGATGACGCGCACATCGCAGTTTAAAAAAGCGCGCGGTGCATTTCTAGGGTTCTTATATATTTTATATAAATTTATGTTTTGATTATAAAAAATAAGACGAGACAATATAAGCAAAAATAAAATTTAATATATAAATAAAATACAACACAAATGGAACAATGGATAACATTATTTGATTACATATACATGGTTACATGGTGAGAAAAAAAGTAATGTATCAATAACTTAACTTAATTTTTCAAAAAACGTTCCAAAGAAAAGTTGCTAGGTAACAAATACGTCACATTTTTGTAACCTTTATTTTATCATCGGGTGACAATACGGGAATACGAAACTTAAATTTTTTCAATGGCAGTCAAAGATTTTTTGTTTTTTTTTTTTTGGAATCACACGATGTTAGTTTTACTTTTGTTGATATAAAATATTATGTGGGTTACATAATTACATACCTACTTTGAAAAAAATCATCATAATATTTTCATTTCAAGGGAACATTAAAGTTGTAATTTTTTGTAAAATTTAATTTATTTCATTTAAATCAGATAATTAATTTAGTAAATGTTCATAGTGATGTACATTAACTATTAAACAGTGACCTAACCTTCTTAATTTTTCAAATTTTTTGTAACGTTTTCAACCATATGATGATGCAAGAAAAATTCAATGTCACAGAAATATGACGTATTTATTGCCTTGGTGTTTGTAACTAAAATGTGCCTAAAATTATAAATAATTATTGTTAATTGTATCGATGTTATACAGATATATTAATGCAAGAATGTTTTTATTTTCCGTTTTGACTCCCTTAAATTTTTGCGAAACCGCAAATTTTCTTGGTTTTTTCTTTTGCACCACCAGGGAATTCCTATTTTCCATATCGCTCGTGCAATTTGCCCAGTAATCATTTCTATATGTGTTTCACAGGAAATCCATGAAAAATTAACAACTTTCATAATATGTTCCATGACGATACATGAAATTTTAGATGTGTTATAAATATTTTCGAGAATATTTTCTAATTCTGTAATGGCCTGCCCTACGGCAACTACTAATGATTCCGAAGGATATTGTAAATGGTTTGTGTCTGACCACTCTCTAAAAGTTATATATAAATTATGCGGCGTGTCGGAATTTGAGAGTAATTCATTGGAGCATATATCACAATTTAAATGCTCAAGAATTTTTTTTGCGATAAATCCACTTACATAAGCAACTGACAATGTTGCTGTTGTCCCCTCTCTTACGGCTATAGCAATCGCTTCTGCGTTATCATTCAACTTTTCGATTGTACTTGCCTGAGATGATGGTCCAGCCACTTCTTCAGCCTCGCCGTGTAGAAACTGGGTTAAATTTGTTAATAAATGATGATCGTCATCTTCACAGTTGCTGCCAATTATTTTTTGTTGTGTCAAACCATTTAAAATCTGTGTTTTTAAAGATGCCATAAACTGTTCGACGGTTGGATTATCTCCGCTACCACACCCACCCCGAATACTACCAAATAAATTTTCCAAGGCGTCTTGATTTAGAGAACGTGTCCTTAAGGAAGTTGCTCCATTTGAATGTAGGTACTTCCATATCTGTCCAATAGCATTCAAAGTAATAAGCCATCCAACTTGAGAAGGTGGTTTAGTTGATCTTAAACTACCTGTTGGCGTGATCCTACGAAATTGCCATTTCTTTACCATCTGAAAAGATTCTCTCCAATATTTAAGATGAGCTGACTGTTCTGTCACACAACATTTAACTTCTTTTCCATCAGGTGGTGAAACTTTACTACCATTGAAACTATCAAAAAGGTTATCCACCTGTTTCACAAATGTGGCTGTAGCTATAGAACGTTGCTCCAATTCACCTTGAAAATTAAATTAACTGAAAATTGTATACTTAAATTTGTATGCTTAATTTACCTCGACTTAATAAGCTATACAAGAACGCAGCTACAGTATGGCTCATTAATTGCGCAGCAATATTTACCTTCATGGAATATTGCATTTTTGGCGCTAAATGAACATCTTTAATTTTATGCATAGCACGAAATATTAATGGTGACTTTTGATCAATTTTGTAGGCTTCTACAATATCATTAAATCGGACTTCCATTATTTGCTGACTATCTGCAATTTCAATAGGTAGGAAAACGTTATGTTTTCTAAATAGTGACACCGTGCATTTAAGTAAGTGGGGTGGGTCAAACATGGTATATACTTTTTTATCACCAATGGCAATATAGGGATGCTCCACAGATGAACCCATCTCCTTTAAGGCTTTCACATTAGTAGATCCCATATCACAAATTAATGTTACCACATTCAAACCTGCCGTTCTTACGCATGCTTCAAAAACATTAGTAATGCAATTTTTCAATTTATTCGCAGGACAAGGTCCATTTGAAAAATAATATGCAACTGGTTGTTTCCAATTATGCAATAGACCTTGAACCATAAATACTAAGGCTTTATTTGCCAATTTTTTTGAAGGGTTACCTTCATCGAAGTCTTCAAAACCCATGATACAATCATGGTGAGTGTCATACTGAAGATGTTCTTTAATATCCATTTCGTCAAACAATAACGCACAAAATTTGTCTTCTTCGCTCTTCACAGATTCAGCAATATGTTTGAACAAGTGATTATTTATGCCAGATTGGAATGGCACCTTTCGTAACATTGTTAAAAGTGTATTTTTTGATGGAAGAGCCACAATTCTTCTTAAAAGGTTGTAACACCTTGGGCTTTTTTTAAGCAAAGCTAGGGAAATGATTTTTTCTTGTGTCGTCCATCTTCTGCCATGTGGTGCTCTTCGAGCACAACGCAGCTGAGAAATAAGGAAATCTGCTGTTGTACTCGACATACCTTTGAATAAATTTTTTACTACTGGACTCTCTTCAAGATTTGTTAATGATTTTATATTGTTTGCCTTCAGCTTACAGATTCTTTTTAATTTTCTTATGTGTGCTTCTTTATTTTTCACCATGCGGATTAAACGCTGCTTCTTCGGAGTTGTAGTGCTATATGACACATCTTCAATGCCTCGGAATTGGCGATGGCTAACAGGTGTAGTTGTTCTCTCTTGCAGGCCAGAACAACTTGGAATAGGGTCTTCAGTTACTAATTCACCTGTAATAAAGTATTGCCAACTATTAATATTTTAAGATTGCAGTCATAAAGATCATGCAAAAACATTCTACTGTTTCTCCAATTTGCATACATGCTATATAGTCTTAAGAAAATGAAAATATGAGTATAGAAGAACCCCAATTATCCAGACTAACGTGAACCAGCATGATTGCGGATAACCGACATTTCCAGATTCAAATTTTTGCTCGTCATATAACCAGACAAGAGGTTACAAAGTATATTCAAAATAAACCTTTATCCTTCTCTCTTTTCAGACTATACAACATGTCAGGCTACAAACATAAAATAGAATAACCACGCAGCTATCTATGCTTGTGTTAGTACTTGCTAAAAACTATCTAAGTATACCTATATTAGTACTTCCTGAAAGTTCTTCCATATCAGATACCTGCATGATTGCTTCTTGGGTTTGTACCGTGCATGGAAATAATGTGGGAATAGCATTAGGAAGCAACTTCCTAGTTAAAAGACTCCTGTAACATTCTTCAGAAAAATGTCTGCTGCAAATATTATAATTACGAAGTGATATGCCAGGTACATATACCATACCCATCGATTCTTGCCATATCTTCGATCTACAATAAAGACAGATTTCAATCAATGAAATACTTTTTAAATGCATAAAAACTTACTTTTGTTCATTTGTTGGAAACTTGTGCATTTTCTCCACTTCATAATTACTAAATCCACAAACAATACAGAGTTTTTCAGACATTTTAACTAATACTAATTCAATAATAATAAAATACACACTAACACACGCTTGCACATCTACTTACACAGGAACACAGTAACAAACAATATGGTGGAAACGGATGTTAGGATGTTTATAAACAAATAATCGATAACCAACCATCAAATCAAAACTCGACTATAGACCACGAATAAAAAGATTTCAACATTTTCAACCAATCAAATTGCAGCTCCACCCGCGCCATCTTCAACCAGAGTTGAAAATGTGCAACAAAGATGTCTTAATTCAAATACAAGTGCGTGTGACAAAGATGCAAAATATCGAAAAGGCGAACTGAACTTAGGTGAAGTTGACGGTCTCAGGGTTGTCTCTGGTACTAGTAGCCATCTAGTAGCAGCAGCCATTGTGACAAATACTTTGTTGGTTAGAATTTTATTCAATCACATATTTCTCTAAAGTTTTAAGAACTATGTCTAAAGGTTACGCTGATGATTACGAACAGGTACATTATTTCACTAATGTCTCATTTAAATATATTGATGTTTAAAAATTGGTTTAGTTACACTGTAACATAAACATTTGTTAACAATTCCCATGTGTTAGTGGTAAATAATTAACATAACTACATACCTACATGCTTTGCTGGAATTAATCCCATAATTCAGTATAAATTTCATTATAAACTTGACATTGATTAAAAATTAAAACTAGCAATGCTAACTTGATTGTGTGTTACAGAATTATGAGTACAACTACGATGACTATGGAGCACACACCGGTGATCCAACCTTGGACGAATACAACAGACAACATGTAAAGATGCCCGAGGGAGTGAAAAATTTCTTGATTTATTTTAGAAATAATGTAAACGAGGGNCATACTGAAAATAATACCAACCTATCTCTTGGTTTTTCTTTCTTGTACTAGAGAGCTGTAACCAACCTGACATCATGAAATATTAAAAGAAATTTACAATTCTAGCCGCCCTAATAAAGAATATTTACAGATAACATTTATACAATGGAATATTTCATTGCGTTAATTATTTGTGTCAATGTGATTTAATAAGTGAAATTTACATTTAGTTCACAATAGTAAAAACAAATACCTAAAAGATATTTACGTTTGTGTTTCTCTCGGACGTGTTCTAGTTGTTTAAGTATGGAGTATTTAAAAAGTAGAACAGTAGATGAACACTTAAGGAGTAGTTCCCAGATATATTCTAGTTGTTTCGTCTTGTGTTCGCAAAAACTTATTTTGTTAAATGTTATTAGTGTTTTTATAAGTAATATTTAATGTTATTTAAGTTTTAAGTAAGCTTTCTTACTTAATATCATGAATTGTAACTTTTCGAACTACCTAGCTTACAAATAGGGTGTTTGCACTGCATATATGGGAAAAGTCGAGTTGAATCCTCAGTGACAATTATCCTAATTTAGTTCCAAGTACTTGTAATCTTAGCTGCAAGATAAAACAAAACAACGATTTCGTATCCTATCTAAACAAAAATATACGTACATGTTAATGTTAAGTGAGATTTGTCATCAATATATTTTTCAATAATTAAATAAATACACTCCCGAAATATAAGAATATTTTTTTGAAAAACTAAGCAGTACATTAACTTTAAGAGGAAAAATATGTTCATCAAAAAAAATTATTACAGCAACTTTAGAACTTTAGAATTAAGAAATTTATTTTATGATTTATGTGGCAACCATATATTTATCCGTCTTATACATCTCATAGGCAAAATCTTCAGTGTGACTGGGATCATATTCTAAACCAATATAATCAATTTCTAGAGAAAAATCTCCTCCATGCCTTTCACCAGCCGTGATACCAAAACTGGTAATTTTATTTAAGGGTATCGGAGCTTGCCTGTCTTGTATTCGGCCTTTAGAAGCAAGGAAAAACTTTGAAAATGGTATCTGGAAAGGATAAAATTATATTGTGTAATGAATTTCTATTAATCACGTGGCTTACTCTTGCAACTTGCCAATAAGGCCCTCCTCTTGTAAAGAGTACATAGTGATACATATCATTCCAAGTAATGTCATAGTATCCTCTCGTATTTATATTTAACAAGTATGATCTACCATCCCCTCTTATTCTCATAACTAACATATTGTAACTAGTCCAGTCCAAGTAGGCTTCCCGTTTGAACGATTTCTAAAATAATAATTGCACATTTATTTAAATCAAAAGGAAAACTGGAACATTCATTACTCTTGCACGTAGAGTTCTCATATTACAATATCCAGCACGTTTTACTCTTCCATCCTTAGGTACTCTCATAGACAACTCACCATGAAATAAACCTTTCCCATGATTTGTAAGTGTCAAATTTGCTTTACTGAATCCTTCATTATTATCACTATCACTGGTAACTATCCATTTTTTTAATGACTCGTCTTGTTCAAATTGCCATTTTACGTCTACTTCACCAGGCCGGAAAACTATCAGAGGGTCAAATTCAAATCTTTCTTTGACTTCTTCAGACCATAAGGCTATTTCCTTTTTAAGTTCCTGAAGACCAGTCCTCATTCTTTCTTTAAAGGATGGGACTGGTCTATTATCTTTATAACCTCCTTTATCATCGTTCTCCCAGAAAGTGTTTAATTTTGCAGAGGTTTTCAAAAATCTGGAAGTTTTAATTGCCTTTTGTTTACATAGTGTACAAACGACATTCTTGTAAATATTTAACATTTAAAAAATGTTTATTTCTAACCTAAAAATCAATTCTTATTTTTAAGGTTAAAAATTACTCTTCTTCCTCTTCTGACTATAATTTTTAAGGAGTTTTCCAATTGAAATTTGAGCAAATTCCCTCCGGTGCTCAGATTACTATCTTTCTCCTTCTTATTCTTATGGTTTTAGTCAGAGTAAATGCAATTCTAAATCTAGATCATTACCCGTTAATATTCATAAAACTCTAATTAAACTCCTCACTATATAAATTAGCCTCTAGTATGTAGAATATATAGGGTGTATTTAAATGAAGTAGCGCAAATGTCGGGTAATCTTGAGGTCAATATAATCAAAACGATCATTACGGTAAGTGTAGCTTTAAGTATATTTGACACAATTCAAATTGATTCAAATTTTAAATGTGAAACTGATCCTAACGTACATTACCGTCTAATACAGCAAGTAGCAGATACTATAGACAATTTCAAATGAAAAATTGAACTTGCATTTACTAATTACATGTTAACGTTGAACAAAGAATCGGTCGGTCAACTGATTTTAGTCGATAGGTCAGATTTTGAAGTACGACTTTGGTGATCGAGAGGTCGCTAAAAAAAGTAAAAAACTACTTTTAGGAATTTGAAAATGTAGTTAAGACGGATGTTTAAGTGTTTCGCATAGTAAATAAATAAGAGTAATTTCAAGATTATTTATTTACCAAATAATATATAAGCACAAATGTTAGACAATTATAGACAAAATCCTGAATAATTGGGAGGTTGAGCTCCCACACCTCTCCTGTTCATCCTGCACGTGTGTTCTTCTAATCTTTTAGAAGCGTCGGTAACATCCGTAACATTTTTAGTGGACCAAAGTTTCTCAGCGGCTGCCGATGCTCTAGGCCAAACTCTAGCTACAACGTTATATTCGTTGACTTCTTCTCCCCACATACAGGCTTCGCCACCAAGAATTAACTTCTGATGTTCTTCATTGTCTGTGGCAGCATAAGGATCACAGGCATAAAAATCGTGCCAGTCGACGTAGGAAGACATGTGGTCCAAGTACCAGCAAGCAGAGAGAAGACCTTGTCTTCCTGACTCTACAACCTTAAACAAATTTTAAATTTGGAATACTTTTATGTACATGTATTTGACGCTGGACTATTTCATTTGTGTTCAAGAGACAAGTAAACAATGTTATTTTGTTTTGAGAGAATACCATTTTATTTAATGTAATAGTCGAGTATCAGTTGTATAGGGTAATAATAGGCAGACAGTCGAAAACGCCATAAATAAAATGAATGAAGCAGCGGATAAAGCCAAGTGTAAACTTTCAAAAGAAGAAGACTTTTTGAGTAGTACCTACTGGAGGTTCAAACCACATACCTAAGGTATGTGGTTCAAACTGCGTAAACTGAAAATCACAGTATAACATATACAAAGACGGTTGCTGATAACAATGTTTTGCATACTGCAAACGCACACGTTTCCAATATACTAGGCGCAGTTATTTGAGGTTACACTAGCTTATCCAGCGGTGGGGTACGAATATTATTAAAAAAAATTCAAAAAATAAAGTTTTTACGACGGAATTTGAAGAAATAATATATCGATACGTGTATGTAAAGGTCAGAGGAAGCCTCTGTATAAATTAGACCACTCAAAGTTACACCCTGTATAATTATACAATATTTAATCTACTATACAACTTAACCAGTGAATTGCCAGAAATACAATAAAACTTTGCCAGTAATTGCAAGGAGTTTTGTCAAATTTAGCCAGTAATTTCATATCGATCTGTTGGTATCACTGCCAATATAGTTTGCATTGAATGCGCAGCTTATAAACTCAATATAGGTTTTTAGAATGACGGTGTTTATTTATATAGGGCCTTCAGAAATGATTACAAGTCACGTGACCAGTAATATTGTTTGGAACAGTAACTTTATTTCCTTCATGTTGGCAATTAAATTTCGGTAAAATTAAAAATGATTAAAATAGCAAGATCAAGGTTACACTAAAACACAAAACGTTCTGTTTCATCGGCTGTAATTGGTGTAATTTGTTCACGAGATTTTATTCAACCAATCAACGATCGCATTATCTCGGTAGTAGACGTAACCGGTTTGTCATTGGTCACTGTAAACGCATCATTAATACTAGTGACGCCAAGATTTAGGGAATTTTCGTTACCAATTTTGGGTTGCCTAAGCTCGGAAGTCACATGGCTTGTAAACATTTAAGAAGGCTCTCTATCTACAGAATCTGTTGTCGGTTGTTTGTTAATTCGTTGTGAATATATTTAATTACTGCTGCGTTATTTATATTAGTGAAGTAGTTTTTCAATTCGAGACATGTACAATGTGCAAAAAAACAATTTATTTATTTAAAAAAAATTAATAATTCTGCCTCACAGTCACAGAACAAAGAAGAATTTACTCATTCTTCTTCATTGACTTGCACAAAGTCACATTTCTTTCGCCGCTGAAAACACGTATAAATATATAAAATATATAAAAAGTATAAGCCCTTATTGATCTGCGCCGAAATTTTGAAAAATGTTTTTAATTTACATCACTCTCGCCTCGGGTAACCAATTTCACAAAGGCTTTCAAATGAACTAAAATTAGAGTATAGTACATACTCCTTTCAGTGTCCACTGCCACAACTCCTTCCAAACGTGAACGATAGTCTCCTGTGGCAAAACAACTCCATTAACAAAAACCTCTTCCCATACGATGGAATCGGAGTTCAAATTATCCACAATGTTGATCAACTTCTGGATGTAATAACTCTCAAGCGTTACAAAATTCTCGGACATGTTATTAGCTTCCATAAATTCCACAATATCTGGATTACTACGCCTAAAACACAACGTAATATATAATGCGACGGGTTTTTCCATTAATTAATTAACTAACCAACATTCGAAACCGACTTCATCTCCCCCAAGGTGTATATACGAATCGGGGAAAACTTCTCCAACTTCTTGGAAGAAATCTTTCAAAAATTCATAGGAACTATTTTTCGTTGGATCTATAGGTCCCAATTTTCCAGTCTTATTAAGTTTGTTGTCGGTATAACATTCAGTGAGGAGATCTTTTTTTCCTTCGCCCCAAGATCTCGTATGTCCTAAAAAAATGTGTTTGACAACCTCTAAGGAAATATAATCATATTTTACCTGGTGTGTCAAATTCTGGGACCACGCGAATGCCTCTTAGCCTTGCGTATTCTATCACTTCCTTAACATCAGCTGGGGAGTACACCAAGGTAGAGGCATATGCCCCTTTTGCACTAAAATGAGTAAAATTTTAAAGCAGTTTTTATAGTAGTCATATAATCATAATCTATTAGTAGCATAATTAAATAACTTTTATTTAACGCTAGGTACATAAGAGGTGAAAAACTTTTAAAGCGGGGTCTAGATTCCTTAGATTTTTTAGAAGAAAGAAGAGAATCAGCTGAAAATTAGTTAATAGTCCAAGCAAATAAAATTTTTACTCGAAAAAAGTCCTATCCGCGAGATTATTGTAAAATTGTCTAAAGGAACATAATACAAGACATCTCTCATCTCGTGAGTCAAAAAATTTTATTAGCTAACTTTTCTATTTAAACAAATAAGTGAAGAAACCAGTTTTTTTACTTTGCAGGGAAAACCATCAATTTTAGCGAAAAGTGACTCACAGACAGACAGCTTGTAGGGAATAAAATTATCTACAAAATGAGACTTGTTAAATTAAAATCGGTTAATAAACAAAAAAGTTATTGCAAAAAAACAAGAAAAGTACCCATTTCTTCATTTGTTTATAACTATCGCATTTATTGTTAAAATTTTATAAAACCTATGACAAGTTGAGGGTTTTGCCGTACTTTAAAAGTGTGCCAAAAGTGGGCGCTGTAGG
>NW_019416296.1:1504054-1527977 GCF_000390285.2 Anoplophora glabripennis
GGTGATATTTTTTAATAGGTCGCTTAATTACGTCTTTAAGATTACAATGACGCTTTCAGAATCATGTTTGGTTGAAAATTAACGCTTGTACAGAGGCTTAAAGTTCATAACTTTTGGAGCCTCCGTTATAACAAATAGAATTGTGCGAAAACTATTGTACCTACAGCGCCCACTTTTGACATACTTTTAAAGTATGATAAAACCCTCAACTTGTTATAGGTTTTATAAAATTTTAACAATAAATGCGATAGTTATAAACAAATTAAAAAATGGTCACTTTCTTGTTTTTTTGCAATAACTTTTTTGTTTCTTAACTGATTTTAATTTAACAAGTCTCATTTTGTAGATAATTTTATTCCATACAAGCTGTCTGAGAGTCACTTTTCGCTAAAATTGATGGTTTTCCCTGCAAAGTGAAAAAATTGTTTCCTCACTTATTTGTTTAAATAGAAAAGTTAGCTAATAATTTTTTTTTACTCACGAGATGAGAGATGTCTCGTATTATGTTCCTTTAGACAATTTTACAATAATATCGGGCATAGGAATTTTTTCGAGTTTCTCTTTTTTTTCGCTAATTTTCCTGGTCTATAAGAGTAGAGCTATGTTGTTACTCCTAAGAGCTTCATGGAAGAAATATTATACTAATAGCGATCGGTGATGATGATATGGAAAAATAAGTGGGGGAATATATTCATTTTAATAGTCACTATACAGGTTAAGTGAGAAAGTTTTTATGCAATTTTATCATAAATAAAAAGAGAAAAGTACGCAAGATAAAAAATATGGGAGCACTAATAAGTATATTTTGCAACAACAGAAGAAAATACCATTTTTTTCATTTTTTCGTGAGTAAACTATTCACGAGCAACGGTCTAGCGACGAGTGGAGTAAGTTTATACACGAAAACTTATTTCATTTCGAATAGGAAGATAAACATAAATTTTAAGTTCAATTTAATTCAAAACAAATCGTTACAATGAAAATTATTGATTATTTGAGTTGCTTTTATAGTAAGTAACGTAATCATTTTTATCAAAGAATGTCATTAAGAAAATCAAAAATTTTACATCTTCATTTTCGTTTCTATAAGTTAAAAAATTATGTTCTAGAATTAAAAATTGTCACTCTCTATAAGTTCAATCGTGTCGTCCTCACTTTTACATATGAGTAGAAAAAAGGTGTTTTCTTAACCATTTCAAAAGTTATTTGAAGTGCAATAGGAAAATTTGAAACAGACATATGCTATACTGGGCGATTTAACCCATTTTATTTAATTGGATATCTTTTCTACTGATGCAATCACACGATTAAATATGAGAATACTTTGGTGCTTATACGATTGTGCTTTATTTTTTGATATTTCAAAAGAGTGTATTTGCTATTTTATGAAATTTTTCTAAACTGTTTGAAATTATTGTTAGCGTACGTGGTTGCAATAAATTTGATATATTTAATCAAATATCTGGCGTGCCTCAGGGTTCGATACTTGACCCACTGTTTTATACTTTCTTCATTAATGATATCGGGAGTAATTCTAATGTCCACTCTCAATCCTATTCGGTTTCGCTACAGATTGAGTGACCATGTGTTGGATAGACCAGGTTGTGTCAAGGATCTGATTATTATATTTGATGACGAAATAACATTTTCTGTGCATATTGCAGGGGCATATAAACATTTCGGTTTTATTTTCCGTAACAGTAAAAGCTTCAAAAAGATTTTCACTCCACGTATCCCATGTTGAAATATGCCTCTGTGGTTTGATCTCATTATACTTGTTATATAACATCATTAGAAAAGTGAAAAGGAGATTTATTAAATCGACAAGTTATTATCTTTTATTATAAATTGCTCGTTTTTTGTTTTTTTTTATAACTCTATATTTCTATTACTATTCTTTTTTTATTACTCTTATAATTTATGTACATATCTACGTATTATTTTGTTCTGTTTTTTGTTCATTAACAATTGTCTTTTTTTTAACATAATTCGTAGTTTTAATTGTACTTTTCTATTTTATAATTTTATTGTTACATAAACGTTATTTTTATTTTGTTTAGTATTTATTAACCGTATAATTGTGTTTCCTTCCAGTTGGACGAATTAAATAAAATAAATTAAATAATTAAACACAGCTTACCTAAGTTCTGGAAATTTCGTGCTTACGTAAGGGAAACTCTGATCGTCTGTAATATGCCAGTGGAAAACGTTCATTTTGTTGTAAGACATAGCGTCCAGCATTACAAGAATAATGTCCACTGGCATAAAATGTCTTGAAGTATCCAAAAGCAGACCGCGATGTGAAAATCGTGGCTGGTCCTTAATTTCTGTTAAATTGACCCTTAACTGAAAACAAATTAATTAAATGTTTCGATGTTTCAATTTTCTTCAAGCTAATTTACCGAAATTGTGTCATCTCCTAGATATATCAGTTGGGAAAATGTTTCTAGACCTCTCAGGATGCCCCAAATTGTAGGAGCCACCAATGCGGCGCCTTCTTCATTGATTGTTAAATTATCTGAAAACAATAATTCCCTTGTTAATTATTTTAATTATAAAAATCTGATGATAAAATATATCCAAAGATAGGAATTGATGACTATCGTACAAAAATGTTTGTGACATATACAATCTACGAAGAACGTCATATTTTGATTGTCAGTGCTACTGGACCAGGCTATAGTCCACAGAGTAGTTGTTTCTCAATTAAAAATCTTGTGAACTTATTTGTTGAAACGTTTCATTATTGTGTTTCTATTGTACAATGATTTAAATAATATGTACTTACATTTCTCATTTATGGCAGAAGTTGGATATTCACCATCTGTACAGCTTCCATCTAATTTAACATTCAATTTATCCAAGTACCCAAGGAAGTTTTCTTCGACTTGCCATTGCTTTTTATAAAGAAGGTGTTTGAAAAATGAAAAGCTTTTCTTGCCTCTATTGGACTCGGCTGCCAAGATTTTGTGATATCTACTAAAGGCATTTTGCAAAAAGTTGCACTGGTTGTCTGTTGTCAGCTAAAAACGTTGAACTAGAAATATTTTTCGTCTTTAGAGTTTATACAGGGTGAGCCATTAGTGTGAGAAAGTAAAACGCCAAATATTACATTTTTTAAATGGAACACTGTATATTTTTAAAGATATGGATTTCCAAGAAAATTCTATATATGGTAATATAAACAGTTTATCATTTTAGTGCGGGGTTGCCAAGTTATGTAGAAAATTCTTCGAATTTTGGAAAAAACCTGACCAATTAATTCAATTAATTGTTCTCTAAATTCCGTTGTTAAGTTATTGGTTATCATTATCAGTTTTTAAATACGATAAATACATTAATTCTCATTTATGGCAGAAGTTGGATATTCACCATCTGTACAGCTTCCATCTAATTTAACATTCAATTTATCCAAGTACCCAAGGAAGTTTTCTTCGACTTGCCATTGCTTTTTATAAAGAAGGTGTTTGAAAAATGAAAAGCTTTTCTTGCCTCTATTGGACTCGGCTGCCAAGATTTTGTGATATCTACTAAAGGCATTTTGCAAAAAGTTGCACTGGTTGTCTGTTGTCAGCTAAAAACGTTGAACTAGAAATATTTTTCGTCTTTAGAGTTTATACAGGGTGAGCCATTAGTGTGAGAAAGTAAAACGCCAAATATTACATTTTTTAAATGGAAACACCCTGTCTATTTTTAAACATATGGATTTCCGAGGTAATTCTATATATGGTAATATAAACAGTTTATCATTTAATGCGGGGTTGCCAAGTTATGTAGAAAAGAACCTGACCTCGAGGAAGTTGTACTAACTTTCAATTACTAACACTTGGAGCAAAAATATTTGACAGAGTTATAGCAAATATTAAGCAAAGACTCCTATATTAGTTAATATCGATATTTTGTACAGGGCATTTTTTATAATACGGTCATTTTAAGAAAGTTCAAACTTCCGCAATTTTCTTACAAAATATGGCCGGAATAGTGATTTAACTTTAACAGTTTAATTGAAAAAGTCAGGGTGACTGGATCAATTAGTGATCTTAAAACTTAGTCCAGTCATTCTGTACATTTGGAAAAGAAAGTGAATCGGGAAAGCCAAATGTTTTATATGTTGTGGAAGGTGCTTAGGAAAGCTTAACTTGAGATTTGAGACCAAGATTCCCTATGTGCATATTCCGCCATCTTGGAAAAAGGGGTGAAATTTAGTTTTTGCTATAACTCGGTTCCCCGTCGAGATACAGAATTGTTGTTTTGTTGTTTTTTGTTCCTCGATGATCTACAATTCAGGTCCTATAAACTTTTCACCTATTATTGTTAGTTGTTGAGATATCGAACAAAATTGATAAAAATTCAAAGATTCGATCTGGTTTTTCGGATTTTTCTTTTTTTCCTTATATTATAAAACTTGTAGCGGGTGTTTGTACGAACAATTTGGTGTCTTTGTTTTTTCTCTAGGGTGATAATTACGTGTTTTACCGCGCCGCGAAGTCGGCAAATCCGTGCGAAGTTTCGATTTGCCAACTTGAAGAAAGCTGTAGATTATGGTTTTCGCGATAACTCGGGTCTCCTTCGAGATAGAGATATGTTGTTTTGTTATTTTTTGTTTCTCTTCCGCCGATCTACAATTTAAGTCCTATAAACTTTTCATCTTGGTCTCAAATCTCAAGTTAAGCTTTTCTAAGCACCCCCACAACATATAAAAAATTTGGCTTTCCCGGTTCACTTTCTTTTCTTCTCCTTATTTTTGGACAGAATGACTGGAGCAACTCTGGCCGTCTGTCAACAAGTCGTTTAACTCAAGACATCGAAGCAGGCCGTGAGAGTGTTGCTGAGAGTCCAAGAACATCAATTCGGCACCATGGTTAATAATTGGACATTTCGAGAAGTTCTCTACAGCGTATTCTCACGAAAGATTTACATCTTCACGCTTAGAAAGTTCAATTGAACTGAAGCCTACTGACCACGCAGCGCGAAAAGAGTTTGTTAAATGGATTATGGATGCTGATTTTTCAATCATCTTCAGCGATGGGGCCCAATTTCATCTTGATGGTTTCGTTAATCAGCCAAATGGTCCCAATTAGGGTTCAGAAAATCCACGAGTGATTGTTGAGAAATACATCCACAACGTGTCACTGTTTGGTGCGGAATTTGGGCTGGAGGCATCATCGAACCATTCTTCTTCGAAAATACGGCCAATCAGCAATAACAGTTAATGGTGCTCGCTATCGCGACATGATATTCCTGGTTCTTCTGCCTAAATTGCAAAATATGGATGTAGACAGACAGAGAAACAATTCTATTACTGCAAGAGTTATGTCCTGGTCGTGTAATTGCCCGTTTTGGTGATCAGAATTGGCCGCCCAAATCATGCAATTTAACACCGTTGTACTTTATTCTTAGGGTTTTTTTGAAGTATAAGATTTATGCTAACAAGCCCATGGCGGCTCACGTCTTATGAAAATCTGGCTCCAGATGTGTGATTAATGAAGGTGAGATCAACCAGCAATCCTTATGATGCCAAATTTTACTGAAATCGGTGGATTTCAAAAAAGTACCCCCGCCATATTGGATCAGTCATCTTGAATTTTTACAATGTGAATTCATATTCGTAATCAGCGACCCAAAAAACCCCTTTATACAAAATCTGGTCAAAATTCGCTCAGAATTTGAAAATAGCGATTCCTGCTCGGTTTTTTGAGGTTAGAAAAAAAACCACACGTTCTAGCTCAATTCTGACAGTGGATTTGAATTCAGCAGAGTCTTTTACATAAAAATGTACAATTTGATGTGGAAATAAATTTTTTTCCAAATTTTCCCAGTAAATTTTCATCAATTTTCACTATTTTTCACAAGTTTTTTGAGGTTAGGAAAAAATTGTGACGTGATGGGCCAATTCTGACCCCAGGTTCGTGATCAGGAGGCCAAATTACTACGAAAAATATATGTTGCATAAAAAGTATACCCAACTTTTTTTTTCTGTGTGGCTGTGTAATTAATGACAATGAATCTTCTCTTCATCATAAATCAGTTATTTTCAAGTTTGCAGCATTAAAATTTATTGAAAAATTATATATTTTAAATATGCATTGTCTTTAATGGGTTCAACCGTTTTAACAACATATTAGTAAAAGAATGATAATACATAAATTAGAAAAAATAAATGCATTTGCAAGGATGTAAAATAAAAGATTCAATATACTGGGCAGATTTATTATTGTAGTATTCAATCAATTGTTCTCTAAATTCCGTTGGTTATCATTATCAGTTTTTAAATACGATAAATACATTAAATAATAGAACAAACAGATAAACAAACAAAAATTTAAGCATTTCACAATCATTGTTTTCTATACTTGGAATAACAATAGTGACATATTGAATGTAGATATTATCTACTTGTAGTGTTATCTGTTCTTCAAGTGTTTAAGAAAATACCTGATACAAGTGTTTCAAAAATGCAATACTTAGATGTTGCTTTTGACAAATGATTTTATTTGCTTAATTTTCAAATTACACAGTAAGTATTCATCTACAGGAATAAATAGAAAACATCCATCTTTGTATCGTACATCCAAATTCTAGCAAAGTTCAAAAAAGAATAATTATTCATTTCTGTTCTCTTTAAATTTTAAAAGGAAATAAAGTAAAAATATTTAATACTTGATATAGATTAATCTGCTCTAAGGTGACTATAACAGATTTCATTCCTTGGCTAGTAACCCACAAAAACATTAAAAATGTTGTTGCTAAGAAGCTTGTAGGATTTATTATACGTGTCGCAAGTTTTCTACTTGAGTTTGTCTTGGAAAGTTTTTAGTGGTATGAAAATGTTCTCCGCCCTTTAAAAGTTTTACATAGTTAGACACAACATTATTATTTCCGGTACTATAATAATACAGGGTGTTAATAAAATATGGTGTCAAATTGAAATCGGAGAGGAAATCTCATTTTCAAGAAAAAGCATGCATTTGAAAACGCTTAGTAAAAAAGTTACAGTGCCAAAAATGCACTACTAAGGATATATTTTTTTATGTAACTCCACTTACAACTCCGTAACTTCTAAATAATCAATAAGATGCACGAAGGACAAATTTTTAAATTATACAGGCCGACAACACGAATATACTTTCCCAAAGGATTTTCGAGCGCTGAATTCGAATCCTAACCTAAAAGTGCCAAAATCGCGATTTTTTTTTTACATATTTGAGGTTATGTTGCATGGAAAGGTAAATTTTTCGGTTGAAATCACTGATGGGGTCTTAAAGTACTATACTTACTCTTTAAAATGTACTTAGATTAATCCCGATATCATTTTTCGCTTTTGAGAAATCGCATGTTGAAAAGTAGTTTGACTTATTTCTAGATTTTTGAATCACAAACCTTATGGGTTTATGGGCTTAGAGTTTTTGGGCCTAGGGTTTATGAGTTCGGGATTGGGCGTATTAGCCTCTTTTGCATGTAGATGTATTTCCAAATTGATATAATGCGTAAAATATCGGCCATATATCGAATTTTTAGACAATTTTTTTGAAGTTTATTGCAAAATTTGACGTGATAGAGTATTTTGGAGTTCATATTCATGATCAGCGACCCCAAAAACAGGATCCCTACTTCCGGGAACCGATAAATTTAGGTTCGTGGTGCTGTGTTGTCAGTATATTAAAAATCGAGAGATAAAGTCAAACTACTAAACTTTAACATGCTATTTCTCAAAAAATGATATCGGGATAAATCAAAGAGTAAGTATAATACTTTAAGATCCCATTAATGGTTTTAATAAAAATTTGAAACATAACCTCAAATATGTCAAAAAATAGCTATTTTGGTACTTTTAGGTTAGAATATCTCGAAAACCTGAGCCAATTGAGAAATTTAGACAACGGATTCGAATTCATGAATGCACTACAGAGTACATTCAGGTTTCTGGGTTAGAAGGTCGGCCACATTTTGTCGGCCTATGTTATCGGTGGTAATAACCTAATAGGACAACAGTTTTATTCAAACTTACGGTGACGGAGAAGTAGGGAGTAAATGAGTATTGTTTTCTTAACGAAATTGTACACGGCATTTTCGGCAAAATAATAAACTTTTACACCGTTTCCTGAAAAATTAGCAATAACACAAAATTTTTATGTAGATACTTTGATGGCGCAGATTCTGAAAATTAAAAAAACTAATATTCCTTTCTAATTTTTTTATTTTAATTGCACTCACAAAATAATAGTTGCCGACCGCTGCAATTATAGTAGGGGAAAGTGGTTAAGAACATTACCTGAGGTTAAAATCTATTAATTATAGACTATGCATTTTTTTATTAGGTTTAAAATTTCAGTAGGCCTCAAATACAGCGTTAAAATCATCCAAAACCATCAATTTTTTCTTTAAACTACTTTTTTATTTTAATTACAAAACCACACAAAAAAAATTTGTCTGTACTTTTCATGCGACATACGTTATCCGTAGTATTTTTTCCTCCTGATCATGAATCCGGTGTCAGAATTGAGCTATCACATCACAGAAATTTCCTAACCTCAAAAAATAGGTCAAAAATAGCAAAAATTCACGAAAAAGTGCTAGGAAATATACAAAAAAAATTATTTTTCTATATTGAAATGTTCATTTATATGGTTAAGACCCCATTGATAGACGATATCATGTCGTTCGGTGGGGACGGCAGTGAAACCGCTCTCACATGTAAACGCTGTAAATCAAAATTAGTAAATGGAATTAAATGCAGAAACTGCGACAATGTATTCCATTTTAGTTGTGCAAAATACTGTTCCTATGTTGAGGTTTCCGAAGATGGTTCTTCTCTAATTTGTTGCGAAAACAAAAGTGTTCCTAACAGTGACGTGGAAGCAGCCTTTTTTGACGCCATGGAGGAAGTCTCAAACTCAGATAATAAGGTAGACGTGCATATCTTTACTTATATTATCAAACAGAAAGACGCTTTAATTTCTGAATTAAGAGAGAAAATTGATTTGCTAAATGTGCAAATCGATCTCCTAAATAAATTATCAGTAGCACCTCATGGGAATCTACAAAAAGATATACCAAAAACTGTATATAAAGCCAGGCTATCGGAAAAACAAGAGGAAGTAAAAACCATTAAAAACACACCTAAAAACACACCTAACAAAAACCCACCCAAGGTTAATGTCAATGAACTGAGTGATGTCAATAATAAAAAAGGAAATCCCAATTTACAGAGGAGTCAAGTTTCAGCCGAGATCTTAAAGGTACAAACTCAATTAAAGTGTCAGGATATAATTAATCTGGCTACTGATGACAATAGCCCTATGTCCCAACACGAATACAACCCAACACAACCAGCTAAGCAGGAAAAGTGGGAAAAAGTTCCTTTTAAATCTAGACGTCGCCGACGGACGGTTATTGGAAACAACACGGACACCTCCATTAAAGGAGTCAAAAAAATGGTTCATATTCACGTAAGCCGAATAAATAACCAAACTTCGCCCAGTGATTTGTGCCAACTACTTGAAGTGTCGTTTCCAGAAGTGATTTGTGAAGTTATAAAACCCAAACACCCCAATTTGTACTCTTCCTTCAAAGTGTCTGTTTATGAGACAAACTTTAAAAAAGCTATGCAACCAAGCATATGGCCAGACGGCGCTTGTATAAGTAAGTTTTTTCAAAAAGTAGCACCAATGAAATCCATAAAATGATATTTAACCCTGATGTCCTTGTATTAAATGTTCAGAGTTTGAATGCACAATCGATTAATTCTTTAGAAATTGATATCTCAAACTTTTATCAAATAAAATTTTTGTGTTTTTCAGAGACTCATTGTAACAATGAGTCAATCAAAGCTAAATATATCAGTGACTTTTCTTTAAGTAGTTATTACTGTAGAAATACATTTGAAAAAGGTGGTGTTGCCATATATTCACGAAGTAGTTTGAATGCTCATTCTATCAATTTAAGCCAATTCTGTATTGACAGACATTTTGAAATATGCTGCACCTCGTGGAAGACAGACCTATCCACTGTGCTTATCATGTCCTGCTATAGATCACCTAGTGGTGATATAAATTTATTTATTGACAGAGTGTTTGCTGTTATGGACTATTTGTATAAGCCTGGCATAAGTATAATTTTAACTGGTGACTTTAATTTGGATTCTACTCTGGGCTCTAGGACTATTAATGATTTTAATAAAGTGTGCAGTGTCCTCAGTAATTTTAATTTGTTTGCGGTGGTAAGGTGGCCTACCCGTGTAACTAACACTTCTTCAACCATTATCGATCATATATTCACTAACATCGAAAATAATTTAGTGTGTGTTTTGGACAATGTTATATCAGATCATAGAACTGTGTTATTTGAGTCCTCCAGTAGCCAGAATTGTAACGCTGTACGTACCTCCCAGTTCAGAAGGAGTTTTTCTGAACATGCTATAAAAAATTTTCGTTTTGATCTGCAAAAAGAGTTGTGGTCAGAATTGTATCACGTGCCTACTATTGACAAAGCATTTAGCACCTTTTTTGATGTGTTCATATTTTATTTTAATAAACATTTCCCACTAAAAAAATTCTATAATAAATGTACTACAACCAATAAGAAGTGGGTGACGGACGAGGTTAAACTATCCAGTGTAAAATTGAAAGAGTTGTATACTCTTAAATTTGATAACCCCAAAAATTTTGAAAAATATAAGACTTCTAGAAAAGCTCACATGCAGTTAATTGAGAAAACTAAAAAAGAATATTACCAAAATAAAATTATAAACTCTGATAATGTAGGCAAGGCTGCTTGGGGTATTATATCTGAGCTTTCAAATAAAAATAAAGTACATCATAAGATAAATATTATGTTGGATGGTAAACTTGTGAAGATCCTTTTACCATATCATCGTGTTTTAATAATTATTTCAAAAATGCTCCTATCCATATAACAAATAATATACGTACAAGTAAACCCTTTAACTGTGATTTTCATATTAAAATCTGTTCACTTTTTTTGGAACCTTTTGTAAAGGAGGAAATATTTTCTCTTTTAAAATATAAACTTAAACGAAAACATTCCTCTGGATCTGACGACATTCCCATGTTCTTGGTTAAAGAGGTTATGGATTGTATTCTTGAATCTGTCACTTACCTCGTTAATTTATCCTTTCTAACAGGTTCTTTTCCAAAAATGTTAAAAGTGGGGAAAGTCATTCCTATTTATAAGAAAAACTATCCACAATCTATGGAAAATTATAGACCTATACAGTCCCGCCGGCCTTTTCTAGTGTGTTTGAATATTGTTATTTGGAACGGTTATTGAAATTTGTTGCAAAACATAAAATTTTTTCTTACCATCAGCACGGTTTTCAGTCTGGGAAGTCGACTAGTACTGCCTTGCTTGACTTCTACCAGAGTGTGTTACAATATATTGAAGTGGGCGAGTCCCCCATTGGTATATTTTGTGACGTTAGTAAAGCTTTCGATTGTGTCAATCATGAGAAGCTGCTTTTAAAACTTCATAACTATGGCATACGAGGGGTTGCTAATGATTGGGTGGCATCTTTTTTAAAAGAACGTGAACAATATGTCTGTCTCGCTTACTAGGGTAACAACGTTTTGTCGCAGGTTAGTTCTGAGCGGGTGGATATTAATATGGGGGTTCCTCAGGGGTCTATATTGGGCCCTGTCCTTTTCTTACTATATACAAATGAGTTTGACAAAGTTGTTTCTGATGCCTCGTCCGTCATGTATGCAGATGATGCATCATTATTGGTTTCTGGTAACTCAGACGAGGCCTTGCGGCTCAAAACCAATGCTTTACTGAAAGATGTGGGTGCGTGGTACGCTTCTAATGATCTTTTTCTGAACACAAATAAGACTCAAGTAATTAGGTTTCATAACCGACAAAAAAATTGCTGCAATATTAATGTAACTTTTAATGGCTCAGATTTATTGAAATGGGAGATGGATATAAAATTTTTGGGAATAACGATCGATGAATGCTTGACATGGAGGTCTCATTGCACTCAGCTGATATCAAAACTAAATTCCGTCAGCTATCTGATAAGAAGTTTAAAACCTGTGTTAACCTTGTCACAGTTAATAACAGTATACAACGCCCAAGTCAGTTCAAGATTGCGGTACGGAGTTGTCCTCTGGGGAAATTCCACCTTATCACCGGATGTATTTGTTGTCCAGAAACGAATTTTAAGGAATATGGCGGGAATTCCCAGTCATATGTCATGCAGAAATGTTTTTAGAAAGTTTAATATTTTAACTGTTGTGTCGTTGTTTATTTTTGAACTTGCTGTATATGTTTTCAAAAATGTTTCTAACTTTATACTGAACGAAAATATACATAACAGAGACACTCGACAAAATAAAAATTTCCACCTTCCTTTTTTTAAATATAATGTGTCTTTAAATTCACCTTTTTATCTGGGCCTAAAAGTTTATAATAAATTGTGTTTGGATATAAAAAGAGCACAAAGTCTCACAATCTTTAAAAATAGGCTGTACCGATATCTGGTAAACAGTACATTTTATACATTGAATGAATTTTTTTCTAATTAATGTATGTTGAAATTGCAACTATTGTTTAGTATGTAGTAAGTAGGTTAAGGTATCTTGCTGTATGACTATTCCTATACAATGTCTTTTGTCTTTGAGGAAAATAAAGCTTATTATTATTATTATTATTGAATGTGAATCCGCGGTTAGAACTGATGGTTCTTTTTTTAACCTCAAAAAAAAAACGGATTAATTAAGGTCAGATATAACGAATTTACAAAAAATAACAGATCCGCACCAAATTTGGTATACTGGGGTTTTCGGTGTCAGTGATCACGAATCCGAGATTAGATCTGAATAGATATTTTACAGAAAAAAGAACAAGATATAGGTAGTCAAAAAAAAAGAAAGTTAAAACACGATTGCGTACTCAGTAAAGTAAATAAAAATATTACAAAATGAATTTCGCAATTCTGACCTCGAATTTGTAATTAGCGACCCCGAAAACCCCCGTGTACCAGATTTGGCGCGTATGTGTTATTATTTGAAAATTTGGTCGGCCATCTTGGATCCGCCATCTTGAATTTTGCTGAATTGACCTCGAATTCATGATCAGCGGCCTCGAAAATCCCCTTCTACCAAATTTGGCCCGAATGTATTATTTTTTGAAAATTTGCAAAATTGACCTCGAATTCGTGATCAGCGACCTCGAAAACCCCCTTAACCCAAATTTGGTACGAATGTGTTATTTTTTGAAAATTTGGTCTACCATCTTGGATCCGCCATCTTGAATTTCGCTATTCTGACCTCGAATTCGTAATCAGCGACCCCGAAAACCCCCGTACACCAAATTTGGCACGAATGTGTTATTTTGTGAAAATTTGGTCGGCCATTTTGTATCCGCCAAATTGAATTTTGCAAAATTGACCACGAATTCGTAATCAACGACCCCGAAAACCTCCCTACACCAAATTTGGCGCGAATGTGTTATTTTTTGAAAATTCGTGATATCTGACATTGATTAACCCGTTTTTTTGAGGATAGAAAAAGAACCATCAATTCTAACCGCGGATTCACGTTCAGGGGGGTCTTTACCATATAAATGGACATTTGAATATAGCAAAAATTTTTTTTTGCATTTTTCCTAGCACTTTTTCGTCAATCTCTGCTAATTTTGATCTGTTTTTTTGATGTTAGGAAATTCCTGAGATGTGGTAGCTCAATTCTGAGACCGGATTCGTGATCAGGAGGCAAAAATACTACGGACAACATATGTCGCATGAAAAGTACAGACAATTTCTTTTTCTGTGGCTATGTTATCAGTAAAATCCATAGCATTCTGCATTATTCATGTATCAACAAAGTGTGTGGTTATCGCACAAGAATACATGAATTTTTGTGACTTTTAGGACACTCTTTGTGAAAAGCGAATTATGTTACGAAAAATGTGTCAATTTTTAAAATAAAAAAAAATCATTACAGTCCACTTTTACCACCAAATTTGAAACTATATTTTAGAAATACCCTATATAAGGATTACACCTGTTACCTATTATTAGATAGTAAAAGAGTGTAACGTAATAGTAATATTAGAATGAGATTGTTTAATATTTATTAAGTCTTTGTTTAAACGTTAATCTTCCTTATTTTAAATCAACTGCTATCATCTTGAAATAGCTCGGAGTAATGCAGTAGTGTTAAATATTAGAAAATAACTGTTCTATATCAATAATTTTTTCCAAATTTTAAATTTATGTCTTAAAATAGACAGTATTTAGTAACAGACTTACGACAACAAAGTTTTATACAAAGCTGTCACTGTAAATCATTTCTATAATCACTGTGTTATTTCAATGAGCTGGAAACTTATTATTATTCAATCAGAACAGTTGCACTGACCTTGACACTGAGTTTATTAACGAGCATTCAAACACTAATCTCTACTTACCGAAAATTCAAACAGAACTGGTCGGACAACGTAAAATTTATCAGAGCTGTATTGGCTGTAGGGTTTTGGCCATACTTCTCCTTTCGTGGCTATCACTGTCGGACCAGGGTCAACTATGTAACAGTCTGCTAATAATAGCAGAGACGCACTTATCAACAATTGCAGGGTAATCATATTGCTGTGAGAACGCATCGCGCTGTCGTACAACAATGATCGATAGCCCGTCTATTTAACTATTTAGTAGCACATAACTGATTAGACTTAAGTGGTGTTGAAGATTTCCCAAATAACAATAACCGTTATCAATCGACTCTTTTGGCCAATAAGAGTCTGATGACAGTAGCGCAATATTTGAAATATGTAGAGTGAGTAAATAAATTTTAAGTGTGTTTCGTATGGGTCATTACGCTGGCTGTGACAAGTTCATAGACCTAGTTATTGTCAATTATTTGCGAAAAGATATTATTGAATCAGTGGTAGTAATGTGTACCAACAAATAATTTTCCACTAAATACACTACAGTACAGGGGACTATAAAACGTAAATTAAAGGCCTGTTAGAAAGTACTCCTTTATCATTTTTTCACGTCATTTTTAAGGCCGGAAATTTTTTTTTTTTTTTTCATGTTTTTTGCATATGCTTCAATACAATTTTTGCTCTATGTTTTCAATTATTTGGGAAAGAAATTGATTCAGGATTTAGAAAATCTGGAAGTTGAAGATTATTAACGAGATTTAAAATAATTCCAGAAAAAATCAAATAGGTTCAAATCGGGACAACATTTTTCCAAGATGGGATATTTTTCAAAAACTAACACCTTCTATCATGGAAACCAGTAACCTTAGGGTCCTGGTTTATTAAGGCTTTTGGATCTAAAATGACCCCAAGGAATCACCCCCTTAATTTATGACACAGACTTAGGATACACCCTGTATAAGAGGATTGTATAAATCCAGAACAAATCTTAGCTAAAATCTTAATTTGGCATGTACTTGATATTATATTTTCTGCAATTCATATTGAAACGTTCTTTTTTCGGTATGCTCTTAGTTAAGTCTTTCAACATTTCCCTTTGGACGAATTGATCATATTTATCCTAACTTGTTGTACAACCTCTTGGTTGTCTATTATTTGGATATAATTCCAAGTTCCAAGTAGGTATATCACACTAATTTTTTGGGTATAAACACACTTGATATTTTAACTCGTTGAGAGAAATCGTTGAAGGGGCACTTTAAAAAAAAGTTACAAAATGACACAAACCACACAGTGTCAATATACGTACTACAACTACAGTCTACTTCGATACAAATAGTTGTTTGATATAATTTTGACCTATGGTATCTAAAATCTTAATGTTGTGTAATTCTAAAACGAGCAACTTACTAAGTCTACCTCTTTTATTGAGAATTGAACTTGATTAAACAACTTTTTGCAGCAAATTCAGATTTTCGAAGGGCAAAAATAGTGAGGCATATTTTATACCGACAGGAAAGTGTCACTAGAGTCCCCTAGAAGTGACTGTAACAAACCATATTCGTAATGTTCACATTAAAAACCATGGATGTACAAATTTTCCAGATAATCAGTTCAGTGATACCCAAAATATTGGAAGAGAACGAAAAACATTTTTTTTTTATTTTAACAGCCCTGTTGAATGAAAATTTCGCAATATGCGAATAAAATATATTCAAGTCAATTATCATAATTAAACATCAGCAATTTTCCCTTAAGATATTTACTGTTATTAATGGACCACCCTGTATCTTCCGTGACGATAAAGTGGGACAACTTACTGCACGAAATGGCTATTTAAAAAAATACTAGGTAAGTATTTGTCGATTTACCTACATAGTCCAGACGGTATCTGTTTCAAAGTCCATATTTGGGTGAATCGTATATCCACGGAGATTTTTGGCTTTTTGGGCTTAACTGTTGGCGGCACAATATGTTTAAAAAATTCGAAAAATATCATATTTTTCTTCCCATTTAAATATGTATCATTTCAAGACTTGATTATAGGCGAAAATGGAAGAGGAAAAAATGTTTGTAATTAAATTTTTTACAAAATATGACGTTACAAATCGAATGAATTATTATTGTTATTGTAAAAATCGAAAAAATCGCCGGAAATAGGGTTAAAAAACATTACTTTTTAAGGATTTTTTTTGGGGTCTTTAAATTGGGTATAGGACCTTCATACTTGGCTCAAGAAAACTTCATGTTATGTAGAATCATCACACCAAATTTCATCAAAATCGGTTTGATAGATTTTGCATAATAATTTTGCAATCCGGGCTAATTTTTCGAAATATACCTTTGGTATTCCGAGTATATAGTCACCAGGTCTAAGTTTGCAATACTTTTCTTCATTGGCAACCTACTTTAAAACGTGTTTAAAGTTATTTATGCAAGCGAGAAATTCAAGAAAATCGTACGGGTGGTGGTGGTGGGGGAAGCAGAGAGCGCGGCCGCTTCGGCCTGCTCGAAATTGAATCGGCGAGTTCAAAACCGCGATGCGCTTAAAAATTTTTAATATCTCAGCTTCTAGAGGTCCGATTTTTTTAAATCGATGTCTCGCTATTTAAAAAAACAATTAGCGTATTTTCAAATGCCTATCGTTAACAATTATTGGTCCGATCATTATTTATCTTTAAACTTCCTTTAATTATCAACTTTATTTTTTTATTGTATCAAAGGTAAGTGCATAAACTTACATACTGTTTATCAAAGATCAAAAACAAATTTATTTAAATATTCTAAAATTGTCCCAGTACTTTTATTGTAAATGACGGTTAACTTTGATCGGCTATAACTACGTAATTAATTGACCAATCGATCTGTGTTTTTTTTTTAAAGAAGCGCCTTTCCAAGAACTTTTAAAACCTGCTTTAAAATATTTGATTTGGTTGAATATTCACAAAGTTATTCTAATTGTTTATAAGTACAAAAATTCGACCAATGTTTAAACAAGCGCCAGAGCTCTCCTAATTGACGGATTCGAATTTTTCAAAAAGCATTTGAAAGCTTGAGAATCCTTCTACATGTGATTATATTTTCGAGTACCTAAGGGCCTTGGTTTTTGCTGTGCCAAATTTTGAAAATTTGCAATTTTTTTTTCAAAATCTGGAATTGCAAAATTATTATGCAAAATCTATCAAACCGATTTTGATGAAATTTGGTGTGATGATTCTACATAACATGAAGTTTTCTTGAGCCAAGTATGAAGGTCCTATACCTAATTTAAATACCCCAAAAAAAATCCCTAAAAAGTAATGTTTTTTAAACCCTATTTTGGCGATTTTTTCGATATTACAATAATAATCATGATTCATTCGATTTATAACTAGTCATATTTTGTAAAAAATTTAATTACAAACATTTTTTTCGTCTTCCATTTTCGCCTAAAATCAACTTTTGAAAGGATACATAATTAAACAGCAAGAAAAATATGACATTTTTCGAATATTTTTAACATATTGTGCCGCCAGAAGTTAAGCCCACGTTTTTTTATGCGCATAGAAAAATTTTGATTTCTAGTGATATTTGAAAGCCAAAAAAGACAAAAGTCTCCGTGGATTACGATTCACCTAAATATGGACTTTCTGAAACAGATACCGTCTGGACTATTATAACTTTCTATGACTATTTACCTAATCCATACTAAAACCTAATCGATACACATTTCTACTGTAAGTTTCAAATTAATTTCGCATAAATTTAACAATCTTTCGAACAGTTTCTGAAAGAATATTATTTGAAATACACAGTTGCGAAGTTACTTTTGCATTCTCAATTTATTTTTTTATCCGCTGAAGCTCCCAAAAGAGCTATTCAGTGGTGAATACAAAAGGATATTTAGCAACCTAGTATAAAAAATTGCAATTTAAAGACAGCTTGAAAAAGTTATGTCATTGTCGACGAAATACCTTAACATTCTAGTAAATACCCGAAGGAAAAGCATTTTCTCCACGAAACCGAGAAACCGTTCGCCGTCCGCGCCTCCTGCTACCACCTTGGCGCGAAGAAGAGTAGGTTCTGCAATCCGCGACCGGGCATCAGGTTGGCAGGTCTTCAGTTTGGCCAAGAAACGCTCAGGAGCCGCTCTTCGGCGACAGTTCGCGGTGCCCACCTCGACACGCTTACCCAGTGAGATCGGCGTCTGCATGAATCTTAGGCTCGTTTTCCACCCGATTAGTTCCGTGTGTTATGTGAGGGTGTTGTGGTTACTTTCTGGAAGATAGATATCACGTAAGTAGCTATTAATCTGAAGTCCAACGACAATATATCCTCTGAAAATATTCTTCTCTGTCACTGCTTTCCCTTGTTTTTTTTTGTTATTTTGCCACTCTGTTCATTATAAAATAAAAATAATATTCAACGAACCCCTACACCATAAGGATCAGAATTGTTTTTAAAAAACTTCGTTGGCTGATTTTTGGATTGTTCTATCTCCATTTTGGAGCAAATTGTAATTTTTAAGGCACCTTAAATTTATTTTAGTCTCTTCCTATAAAAAAATAATGAATATATTCTCTGTTCATCAAATTTTTTAATGGAGATAAATACACAAGCTGATTCACAAATGGTGACCAAAAATGAAACCTCGTATTCTTTGGTGATTTTTAAGGGAAGTCTTTCCTTCGTTAAAAAGACACAGGGTGTTAAACTTATACTTAAACTTAAATAATTTAAAAACTGGTAAGTGAAATAATTTGAGGCCACATGTAAATATTGCCCAAAATCTGAGGTTTTTTTTTAAATTTATATGCTCCAGTGGCGGAGATGAAGGGTGCCGGTGACTTATTTTTCTAAATATGTGCTTTACGGTAACAACTATGATATTTTCGGATTCGTCTTTCCATTTTCTGCAAATTACTACCCTCTTATGTTTTTCAAAAAAACCTGAAACTGAAAACACTTTTACTTGACACACAAGCACTAATCATTCGGTTATTTATTCGAATAAAGAAATTAATAACATTAGTCATCATTTTAATGATTTTATTTAAGTAAATGCTCAAAAATGCCTCAATTTCCACGAACACAGTCCCGGCATCGTTTTAGTAACGAAAATGTAATTTGTTTGAAATTTATTGTTGCTTGAATCTGATGAAAAGCATTATTTATTATTTCTTCGAATTGCTCAGAATGTCAAAGTTGCTATTGCAGCCCACTATCTAATTTTAAAAAGCATTATATTCGAATATCAAAGTATGTTTTCAGTTCGTTTTTTAAGTTTTACTCGAAATTCAAGCTTTTTTCGAAAAACATAAGAGAACAGTAATTTGTACAAAATTGAATTGTTATCGTAAAGCAGTGGCGTACTATTTTATTTAGAAAAATATGCCACCGATATCCTGTATCTCCGCCATTGGAGCATGTAAATTTTAGGAAAAGCCCTCAGATTTTGGACAATGTTTACATAAATCCTACATATGCCCAATTTCAAATTATTTCACTTACTAATTTCTAAATTATTTAAAAAAATTAAAAATATTTTTTGAAGTTTAACACCCTGTATTTTTTAAAGAAGCGTCCTAGATAAAAAGTTTCTAGGAAAGCCCCCCTTAAAATTCACCAAAGAATACAAGGTTTCATTTTTGGTCACCATTTGTGAATCACCCTGTATATAATTCTAAAATCACTTATGACACTGACGTGATAAGATATACACATCAATATAAAATATATCTGCACTGTTTATTAAATATTATTTATTATAAATATTTATATTTTGTTTTCATTTCCATTTTCAAAATATTTTGTTTTTTGCTAGGATTGTGAAGACATGATATAATTTATTTGTTTATCTTATTTTGAAACAAATACATTAATACATACAGAGAGACATAACTTTGCTCACAAAACCCTTGTTTTAAGAGTTAAGATTTTCAAAACATAAAAATGTTATGTCTAAAAATATACAGAATAATTTTCATTTTCATTTTCATTCAGAATATACTATCACCCAAATTTCACGATGCAAAGAAACACACATGAAACTAAATCACATTTATTTGATACCTATCTAAAATTTTAAAACTGTCTAAGAGGCAAAAAAATGATGGTAATAAAATGTGTGCGTTATAAAAATACAACTAATACAACGCATGTCTAATTTTACCTCACTTACAATTAGATTAAAGCGCTAACCGAAAAAAATACCTTATAATAAAATAATTGCCTAGAAAAATGCAAATGTTTCATTGTTTTATTTACATCAGCGTGCTATTTGAGTTATGTTACACCTTGTGGTAAGGACGGCATTTTTTAGTGATTTTCTTGTTGCGAACTACAAACTAAGCAATATGTTTTTTAATAATAGTGTGCAGAATATTAAAAAAAAAGAAAAACTTAGCCGAATTTTGTATCAAATAAAAGCATTTTTAGAAAGTTAGACATTGTAGACGAAAGGCAAACAATAATATAACAATGAAAAAATGTTAGTTAACAACAGACATACATAAAACAGACAAATTCAATTAAATAAGTATTTAATTAGTAATCATAGCTTTCTCTTCATTTTTAATACATCTATATTTAATGACAAATTTTGTGTAAATAATTACATTAAGCATGTAATTTTGGACAGTGCATTTTCATTAATTATTTATTACGTCAAGTTACATCAAAACTTGTAATCCAACTGATTGAGTTCAAACAGTTTACTGTTCGGACAGAATTCTGGGAAATGTACCCTTTAATTTATTTATCATAAATCCCCTCAAAAAACTAAAGAATAAAATCTACTTTTGAGTTTTGATCCCTCTATTATCCCAAAAAAAATATAATTTCTATTGGAATTAGAATTTAGTCGCATTTTCCAAAAACTAAAAATGTATTATTCAATTTCTCGAAAGAAAGTCGCAATAGAAAACTAATTAGGGAAAATCTTAAGAGACATAATGGTAAAGATACAGAAAAACATCTAATATTTCAGATTTGTTCATCTTCTAAATTTTGCAAAATTGAATGTATTTAAATTATTTTGAAATAAACAATCAGATTTTGATATATACGGTGTTCTACAAATAAAGTGCCAAAATTTTATCCACATATTTCCACATCAACTCATCAATTTTTGTCTAATATTTTTTTTTTCGAAAACCCTTTAATTTTTAAGACAAAATACTTTTTTAATTTTAAATTTTTATTACCCACCACTGGATCAAAACCTCAATTGATTCAATAGTAAACAAAAAGATGCGGAATTAGTTTCAGTTTCTATTAATAATATTTGTTAAAAGCTAGTTAAGCAAAAATTACCAAAAATAAAAAATGACCAACTTTTTACTCATTGTTATTTTGGTAGCTTTATATTTATTTTACTAAATTAAGTCCCCTGTTACTGACAAGGCCTAATTGTATACAGTGTTGAAAAATTTACAACGCTCGTAGTTCCTCAACCGTATTAACCGAAGTGGAAGCTGTTTCATACGACCCCAAAAAAAAATCGCACGAATCAGCGATCGGTGGGTCATACAAGTGGATCATTTAGGAAATTGGCGATTTAAACATTCTCAAATAATTCGGACGTTATGGCAATGACTACCATCATCAAGGTACCAATTCCGTGATCTTTCACTGCGGAAAATTGAAGAAATTAGATGGATTATCATCTATCATTGACATACTAAAAAATGCAATTTCTTGTTTATAAAACGCCAGCCCATAACATAATATCAACGTATTCATTGTTTGTAAAACCTGATGATGCACAATCACAACTGTTAATACCTCGTCGTACTTCTTATACTTCACGTGTGAGTCTAGTAAAATAATTTAAGGTAATGAATAAAACATTTGCATACGTTAACCTTTCTTCGATAGGTTAAGTGTGTGTTTACATTTTGTCACTTATTTTTGGGACATCCTGTATACAACGAATCATAGGTCTTCGAACCGTGATCCATATTTGTATGCTATATGTTGTAGTGATACCCACTACTTTAATATTTAGCCGTGACATTTCTGGTACATGAATATTTTATTTTATACAAATGAACTATAGAAATCTCGATTAGATGTAAATAAATGTCAGGGCAGTTTTTTTTAACAGAAATAGGTATATATATTTGATGTACTTAAATTATGTTGGGAAAGATTTTATTTTCACTTCAACGACCTTTTTTTATGACACAATATTTTATTGCTGATTCCGAAATATTCTTGTTATTTTTTTTTCTATAAAAATATTCAGAATTTTATGATATAGTTACCGTTTCCTTTAAAATAATAAACATTTGATTATAAAATAACAATTCGCTTTTGACACAGTTGTTTATTTTTATATTTAAGTTTATTCAACCTTTCTTATACAATATGTCCATGGTTAGAGAGGAAAAGAGGGAAAATATTTTTATTTTTCATTTTACGAGAAAAAGGCTTTCTTGATTAAAATGTTTGCTTGTCTTTTAAATGCGGTTGGCAGGGAGATCTTTTATCTTGCCTGTACAGTGTGATCAGAAAATTGGTAAATATAAAAATGGTTCAAGAATAAACTACCTTTGATTTTAACAATACAGAAATATGTTATTAGAGAAAGTTGCTAAGAATTGAAATTTATATTATAATTTCAATTTGTGTATGAATCGGCATACTTTGGTAGAAACGAACAGTAAAAAAATGTTCATTTTACGAGAAAAATGCATTATTGATTAAAATTTTTGCTTATATTTAAAATATCTTTAAAATGTCTATAAAGATAAGCAAATATTTTTTTCTCTCGTAAAATGAACAATCAAATTTGTTTACTGTCCATTTCTTCGATCAAAGTACGCCGATTCATACACAAAATCAAATTATAATATAAATTTTTATTCTAAGGAACTTTCCTTAATAACATATTTCTGTATTGTTAAAAACAAAGGCAGTTTATTCTTGAACGATTTTTATATTGACCGATTTTCTGATCACCTTGTACATGCAAGATGAAAGTTCTCCATGCCAACCGCATTTTAAAGATAAGCAAAAATTTTAATCAAGAAAGCCTTTTTCTCGTAAAATGTGGACATACTGTATATTAATCATAAAAAATAAGTTGCATTTTTGCAGGATAAGCGACTTCCTGTTCTGTAGTTACAACCTTGCTAAATTAACTTCAAAATTATTACCAAGACACCTGTTCTTAAATAAACAACTGGATCAGTGCATGGTTTCTTGTACTAGGTACTTCTAAAAATATTGCATTTAGATGTACGAGGTCTTTTCAGAAAATAACCGAACTTTTTGAATTCCGCGCTATTGGAAATATTTAGTGATATGCGGTTGGCAGCATTGCGTTGCGCATAACCTGGTGCGTGCAAATCGCCGATAGACTGTCAAAGAAATTTCAGAAGTTAGTGTCTAAATTGGGTCATGCCATGAAAGTTTGATTTAAAAATTGAACCTGCATCGAGTTGCAGCAAAAATCCGAAACATCTTGAACAACAGTAGTAATAATAATAATAATAATAATAATAATAATAATAATAATAATAATAATAATAATAAT
>NW_019416296.1:1528669-1612638 GCF_000390285.2 Anoplophora glabripennis
GGACAATGGTAAACATGCTGTATGTACCTACTGTCAAGGCAGTTTACAACGGTTACGTGAAAAAATCCGCAAAATCCGCATGACAATGAAACCAGAGTTATGACCAGATAACTCATGGTTCTTGTACTATGACAATGCGATCGCACACTCAGCTTTGTCAATTCATCAGATTTGTGCCAAAAATCAAATTCCTGTCCCCCCTTACCCTCCTTACTCTACAGACCTAGCTCCTTGCGGTTTGTTTCTTATTTCCGAAATTAAAATCAGTGCCCAAGGAACGCCGTTTTCAGACTATTGATGACATCAAAGCAAATTCGCCACAGATTTTAAAATGTATAAAAGTAATAATAATGTTTAATAAAACAAAGTTCGGTTATTTTCTGAACAGACCTCGTAAGCGTCTTCCTGTTCTATAGTTATTAACCATCTAGCATAAACTTACCAAGACACCAGTTCTTAAAAAAATTAACCACCTTAAAGTTGCAATCTCAACTGGATCTGTGGGCACGTTTTTATTGTACTACTTATAAAAATAATACATTTAGATGTATATCTGGTGTTGCTTCTTTAGTAAAACCGTTAATTTCATTAAGAAAAAGTTTTGACGGTCAAAGTTCAACTCGGGTAGGATTTCTATGAAAATCATGACCATAGTCCTCTATGGAAAGTTACTGTAATATTATTATAATTATTTCTAAATTAAGCGTTAATTTTACTGTAATTGGATTTCAAATTAATGTTCGATTTTCGCACAAACGTAATATAACTGATCATAGTTCCACCACAGCTTAATAATATACTGTTAAATGATTAGTGTGATCTTAAATTTTAACGACGTTTAGGAAACAGTGTTTAATACCTGCTACCCCGTCTTGTATATTTTTTTACTTTTTTCAATCCTGATATTATGCAAATAATGATAACAGAACGTCTGTGACGCAATTCGATTTGCATTTACATTTTAATCTTCTGATTTAAATCAGCGTTAGTTCAGTCCTCTGTCCGATCCTGATCAAAACAACTATTTCTGCTATGAAATATTATGTTGTTTTTTTTTCTATTTGTAGACAGATAAATCTATCACGTCACAGCAAGTACTTTATTTATGTAGAATGTTGACAGATAACGTTATCAAAATAACTTATTCCCAGTAGCCAAGAAACATTTAATTACTGACTAGAAAATTAATGATTTTTCTTATATGAGGAATTTTTTTAAATAACATACCCTCTCTTTTCATATACAGGTTGTCCGATTAATATAAAATTTGACATCTTGGACATGGTCTATTTAAAAAGACCATGTGCTTTATTACCAGATTGTCACATTTTTGTATACAGTAGGAAACATTCGATCTAAGTGTACAGGGTACTAAATTAAGTTTTCTGTTATATTTGAAAAAGCGTCAATTGGCAGCAACGTAATAATTGTTCTATTAGGTTGGTTTTAAGATTAGCTGTTTAAATAATCTGAATAAAAGTTGTAATATGATTTTTCCAAATTGGAATTTAAATTAATTTCGCTTAAAAATCCGATCAGTTATTGAATTGCTGAGCCAATTAGTAACTAAGAAACATTGAAGACTTTCCTGTGTAACTAACAATTTTTCAGAATCGTATACTATACATACCTATAGGATGATTCAAAATTCAGTACAAAGAATGTAGGGGCTTATATTTGAGGTCACAAGACTTTTTTTTCTATAAACGTGGTCCACAAATGCTTAGTTTTCGATATACAGGATGTTATAGTTTTATATAACTAAACGGTATAGTATTGTCACTAGTCAGCGGTGATTTTCCCGAAAACGGTTAGTTGTATCCAAAAAATGTAAAGAGTTAAAATTCAAGATCATTACATTACTGATTAGATGGTGGATAAACTTTAAAATTTTTCACGGTAATAATAATAAAATTTGAAAATATGGTGTGCATTTAACTCTTCATCAGCCAATATTTCGGAAACGGTTGACCTGAGAGATTTCGACCAAGTACACCTTTTTTGCTTAAAATATAGGGGAATAAATGCACTAATACAAAACGTCAATGTACAGGGTAGCAAAAAAGTTAGGGCCAGTTTAATTCAAGCGCACACTTAAAGGTGGCACCCTCTATAAGCAGCGTCAAAATTAATGACAGATTTAAATTTAGTATCCTAAAAAACCCCGTACCCCAACTTTAATGCCAACATTCAAATTTGTTTAGAAATTATTCCAAAAAAATAATATAAAACTTTAACATCCTGTATATCGAAAACTAATCATTTGTGGACCCACGTTTGTAGGAAAAAAGTCTTATTTTGACCTATACGTTCTTAAATTCTTTGTACTGAATTTTGAAAAACTTGCTCGTGTTGTTTCACTTTTCATGTAACATACATATTTCTAATCGTGTTGAGTTTTCTTATGAATTTATTCTTCTTCCTGTTATCTTATGAAATAAGATTCACAGTCTGTTTTTTTATTAATATTGCACTTCCTATGACAGCTCCACAGCATTGTTGCCAGATCGTCACTTTCTTTAGAAATAAGGAAACTTAATTTTTTTAAATGTATGACCCTGTATATTAGAACTCTTCTTCTGATTACTACTGACTAGCAAGAGGAATATAGCCAAAACAGTGACACCATAAGTATGATTGTTAGAAAGAGGTTATTACTATTTACCGAGCAATAAAGTCTTTGTCTAACTTTGTATGTAGAACATCCATACGATACTTTCTTTATTGTAAGAGACAGACCCATTAAACCTTACAACCATAATCGCAAGAAAACATTCTGGCAAATTAATTAAAAATATAGCTTCCTGTTGTATCTGAAAAAGTGACAATATCGTCACTGAACTCATATTAGTTATAAGAGGATGCCGTTTGCACAAAACAACCTGTCTATAGCTGCTGACAAAACACTACCTACGTTAACTATTATTTCATGGAAGTCTTTAGTTACTATTGGGGCACGGACAATGGTAAACATGATTCATATTTGACGCCAGAAATCATATGCAGAAGCGAAGAGAAAAATGTTTATAACATTTACGTATGTTCTATTATATTCCGCTGCACTCTGATTCCTGCTCAGTTTAAATGAGGGTCCCACAGGGTTCAATGTTAGGACGCTCTGATTTTTATTTTGTATATAAATTCAATAGGAAATATATTAATTCGCATAATACTGTGATAACACACACACACACACAAAAAAGTTGTCTGTACTTCTCATGCGACATAAAAATGAACAATTGAATATAGAAAAAAAAATTTTTGTATTTTTCCTAGCACTTTTTCCTGAATGTTTGCTATTTTTTACCTGTTTTTTGAGGATTAGTGATGAGGGGGGCAAAAATACTACGAATAACATAGTCGCATGAAAAGTACAGACTACTTTTTTGTGTGGTTGTGTAATTTGAATATTGATATATGTATGTGTGTAGCTAGTTCAATAAAAAATTGTCTATATTTAAAAAAAAACGCAAATGATTAAATTTTATATTAGACAGAAAAAATGTGATAATGTGACAGAAAAAAATGACGGTACGGGAAGTGTTAAATTTCCAGGGATGAATTTCTATAAATCCTTAATTCGAAAGTGCATTGTAATAATCTTGCTTCCACTATAAGTTCTATGATTTTTTAAATTTAGAACGTTTCCGAACGTTTCGCGGTTCTTGACTACCTTCAGTGGTGGTTGTGCAAATGCTTCTTCGCCACTTTAAAACCAACAATCATCGAAATTTAATCGTCACCTCTCAGAATTTTACAAGTACCAGGACCCTGAGTCCGTCCCTGCCTTCTCTCAGATCACGATATGTTTCAAGTGGCGTGCATGCCTAATTGATCTGCGTACGGAGCAGCAACCGATAGTTATATGTATATTGTTCTTTATGGGAATTAGTAGACAACAACCGACGTTATCCTGGGTAATAATAACGGTCTAGACGTGGATACGATGCCAACACGTTTTCCTCACTTAAAATTTCCTATGTGGATATTTTAAATAATCCAGTTCGAATCAGTCGTGCATTTGCAATCAATTTTTTGCATTTCTCCGAGCTTTTCCACACCAGGCATAAATAATTCAAAGCTGAAGTATAAATTCACAAAGAATTAAGATTAATGTAGGTAATATTTTCAGGAATTTATGATAAGAATTAGGAATGATACCAAAATCATGGAAACGATACTAATGTGATAAATTGCAAAGTCAGTGCTATCCAAACCTAGATCTTGAGTACTTAGATATAAATATTTAGCTGTAATATTTATCCAATTAAAAAAAAAACAAATAATTGAAGTGAGACTAGAAATATCATAGGATAATCAGTAACAGAGTTGATTAAAAATTAATAAGAATAACTAGGTTCTGAAATGTATACTAATAAATATAACTGTACACAAAGAGTAGGTAGTAGATACAAAAAATATCAAAAAAGTACTCTATTGAAATCTTGAGAACCGGTGTTTAATTTTAGTGGATTGAACTAACGATTACTTCATTACATAATCGTATAGTCGTCTGTAGTTGAAGAATATACGTACATTATTTATTCAGACTTAGTGAACTAGAAACAAATCATCAGCATCACTTAACCAGTGGCGGCTCGTCGTATGAGGCCGGGCCTCACTCTAAAAATTAGCTCTCACACCGTATATTATACCTACTATTCTACTGTTAATCTAAATAAACAGTTAGGTAAACGAATTTCCAATTACCTGTCCTGTGACATTTATCAAAAATCAAAATAAGAGTAAAAAATAATTGTTTGAATATTGAATACCTCGCCGCTCGTCATTTCCATCGGCACGGCATCCCCACCACAGTGAGGCCAGAAATTCTTTGCTTGTAGGCACGTCACACTTGCCTACAATATGTTACAGTTCCCACTTCATGCGAGGCGGTTAAAATAACGTGATTTAGGGAACTGAGGCCGGCTCAAAGCTGCTTATAGTTTCAGTGTTTCAGTTTGCGGTTAATGTACGCGTCGTATAGTACGCGGGAGTGTCTGATGTTAGTGTCAGGGATAGTACAAAGGCATTAAGGATAAGGACAAGGCACGTATTAATTTAAAGTAAATAAAAAACAACTCTCTTACAATAAAAGATTAAATTTAAAGTAATTTAGTAGATAAGTACTTATTATATTATCTAATACCTACATAGGTAGCTAATAGTGAAACTAATTAGGTATTTCACAATATTGCTTTATCTCTTGAAACACCTTTTTCAAGACGTAATGACGTAAATTACTGCTCTAAATAAATTAAAATCACTAGTCAAAGAATTTCTGAATTAAAAAACGAAGAAAAATTTTAAAAAAGTTACTGGACTACCAAAATATTACCTACTGGGCTGCCAAGTAAACGGGGCAAAAGTTGCGACGAATTAGAAATATTTTCCAAATATACAGGGTGTCCCCAGTTCGGATTGTCTATAACTGAAATAGATACAAGATTTCAATTGTCAAAAAAAAACATTCTTCATAAAAATTTTTGATTGTCCAGAAGCCCTTGGCAAGATAGTCATTTGTTCAATTTAATGTACAGGGTGTTCAAAAGTTTGGAAAAGGTAAAAACAGTGAAGAGTAAAGTACCTTAAATCTTAACGCTATGTGAAAAAGTAATGGGGAAAAGTTGCTTGGAATTAAATTTTATGTTTAAATATGAAAGAATGACCTTCTAGTTAATACTCGACATTCTGGGATATTCTAGGACTCTACTTATTTTGTAATACTTTCAGAGAAGCCATTCTATTTAAAAAATATTGCTTTATTAAAAAACAGATACACATGTTTGCATATTAATAATTTATTTTTTATACAGGGGGATCAAAAACCTCAAATAGCAAATTTAAATCAATATACGTACCTGGAGATGCTAGACACGTTTTTCTGGCCAGAATTAGAACATTTGGAATATAGACAAAAAACGTATTTCCAACAAGATGGATGTCCCGCTGACTCAACAATTCTAGTCGGCAATTGGCTTAACAGAAAATTTCGAGAGAAGTGGATAGGAAGATATGGTCCTATTTGTTGGCCAGCAAGGTCCCCTTACTTGTCGCCGCTTGATTATTTCCTTTGGGGCTTCTTGAAAGAAAGACTGTACAGAGAACCAGTGCAACACAATGTTGATTTCTTGAAAAGCAGGATAATTGAAGCTGCTGTCCAAGTAAATGAAGAAATGATACATTCGACCTACACTGCATTTAGAAAAAGATTGGAGAGGTTTGTTGAACTTGTCGGACTTCATGTAGAATAGTTTTGTAGTGGCGCGTACATACTGATTTTGCCATGTTCTCAAAATAAATGTTGGATTAATGTTTTGAAGTTTTTGATCCCCCTGTATAAAAAATAAATTATTAATATGCAAACATGTGTATCTGTTTTTCAATAAAGCAATATTTTTTAGATAGAATGGCTTCTTCGAAAGTATTAAAAGATAAGTAGAGTCCTAGAATATCCCAGAATGTCGAGTATTAACTAAAAGGCCATGCTTTCATATTTAAACATAAAATTTAATTCCAAGCAACTTTTCCCCATTACTTTTTCATGTAGCGTTAAGATTTAAGGTACGTTACTCTTCACTGTTTTTACCTTTTCCAAATTTTTGAACACCCTGTACATTAAATTGAACAAATGACTATCTTGCCAAGGGTTTCTGGACAAGCAAAAATTTTTATAAAGAATGATTTTTTTTGACAATTGAAATTTTGTATCCATTTCAGGTATAGGCAACCCGAACCGGGGACACCCTGTATTTCCCCTTAATTAAGAACTATGGGAATTTACATGATCTATTTTTTTTGCTTTGATAGATTCCTCAAAATTTCCCGAAAAACGTTTCCAAACGTTTTGAAATAGATGGATTGAAAAACGAACTTAATATTTTGCACAGAGACGAACAATTTCGTAATTTAGAAGTTCAAATAATGATAGAAATGTTATACAACGAATTTAAAATGGTATTTTCGGAAACATACAAATTGTTTTGCCCAGTTTTAACGATTCCTGCAAGTATCTCACAATCAGTTTTTGTGTCTTAAGCGCATTAAAACTTAGAAATACGATGACACATGAGCGCTTAAACAACTTATCAGTGATGCCGATAGAAAAAGAACTATTGCAAAGTATTATTGTTAGTGCCCATCCTCAATTTTATGGAAACATTATACAGGGTGGGCCACCAGTAACGCCTCGGTCGCTAGTGACCAAACGGCAAATGTTACAGAAACCTGTTTATGTGGGTATGTGTAGATTGATTACGGCTATATTTTAAAAATATTTTGAAATATACAGGGTGTCCAGGAAAAGCGTACCATATCAAAGTTATGTTTTTTTAAATGGAACACCCTGTATTTTACTGCATTTTTGAAAGCACCGTAAAAAAATAGGTGAACTTTATTAAAGGTTCTGCATACCTAGGACTTACAGTTTGTGAGATATTTCAATTTTAGTGAAAATGCAGGCATAGCGTAGAAATTTAATATTAGCAATAAAAAAATAATTTTAAGGAAGCAGCTTTGGAGGGTCTATTTTAGATCCTTGAAGTTATAAATTGTTATATTTGTCGTCACTTAGTATTATACAGGGTGTTCAAAAAACTGCTGAATACTTCTCTCAACTTTAAACAGCAATAACTTGGTTATTTTAAATGGAACACCCAGTATATTTTTACTTAGGGAGTTGTGAAATTTAAAACTCTTTCAAACTGTGTATAGGTTCCCTATACCTATCTCTAACGGTATTGGAGATATTTGTGCCGTTTCGTTTTTTATAGATTTTTTTTGTAAGATGTATCCACGTGTCTTTATCGAGGTCATTACTGAATTGGTTTGGGTTCTTGATGACGTCGCTTTAAATATATTGAGAAAAATGAGGATGCAATTAGATGGCGCGCCTGCAAATTTTTTCATATTCAGTGAGAAATTATTTAAATCGAAAATTTAGTAATAAATGGATAAGTAGGAATGGTGCATGTCAGTGGCCACGTAGGTGTCCAGACCTCACCGTAATGGACTTCTTTGTTGCGAGCTATATAAAAAATCTTGTATACAATGTTCCACCTATTACTTGCGATGATATTGGAGGGAAGGATTAGAGATGCATTTGCGTGAGAATATCATTTGAAGATAGAATAAGATGCTGTATTCAGGAGAATGGTTATCAATTCGAACATCAATTAAAATTTTTCTTTGTTTTTTCTAAAAGTAAAAGTTCCTTTTATCATTATCATGAAAATATTCAAAAAAGTTTTCTAATAAAAAATATTATTTTATAAGCAGAATAATTATAAAAAGTTATTAATTTTGTATAAATATGTTTGTAGTAAGTAACTGAATTATTTATGAACATGAAAAATATTTATTAAAGAAAATTTTACTTTTAGAAGAAACAAAGAAAAATTTTAATAGATGTTCGAATTGATAACCATTCTCTTGAATACAGCATCTTATTCTATCTTCAAATGATATTCTCACATTCCTTAGAATATTTGGGGTGATTGTGGCAAATGCATATCTAATCCTTTCCTTCATATCATCGCAAGTAGTAGGTGGAACACTGTGTACAAGATATATTTTTATACAGCCCGAAACAAAGAAGTCCATTACGAGAGGTTTGGACACCTGTGGTAGCCACTGACATGGACCATTCTTACCTACTCATTTATTACTTAATTATCGATTTATATAATTTCTCACTGAATATGAAAAATGTGCAGGTGCGCCATCTATTTGCATTCACATTTTTCTCCTTATATTTAAAGAGACGTCATCAAGAAGAACCCAAACCAATTCAGTAAAGACCTCGATAGAGACACGTGGATACATCTCAAAAAAAAAATCGATAAAAAACGAAACGGCACAAATATCTCCAATACCGTTAGAGATAGGTATAGGGAACCTATACACAGTTTGAAAGAGTTTTAAATTTCCCAACTCCCAAAGTAAAAATATACTGGGTGTTCCATTTAAAATAACCAAGTTATTGCTGTTTAAAGTTGAGAGAAGTATTCAGCAGTTTTTTGAACACCCTGTATAATACTAAGTGACGACAAATATAACAATTTATAACTTCAAGGATCTAAAATAGACCCTCCAAAGCTGCTTCCTTAAAATTATTTTTTTATTGCTAATATTAAATTTCTACGCTATGCCTGCATTTTCACTAAAATTGAAATATCTCACAAACTGTAAGTCCTAGGTATGCAGAACCTTTAATAAAGTTCACCTATTTTTTTACGGTGCTTTCAAAAATGCAGTAAAATACAGGGTGTTCCATTTAAAAAAACATAACTTTGATATGGTACGCTTTTCCTGGACACCCTGTATATTTCAAAATATTTTTAAAATGTAGCCGTAATCAACCTACACATACCCACCTAAGCAGGTTTCTGTAACATTTGCCGTTTGGTCACTAGCGACCGAGGCGTTACTGGTGGCCCACCCTGTATATAAGTAAATTTGAAATTTAAAAGACGGACGAATAAACCTGTTTTATAAAAATATTAACTACGTTTTTAAAATATTTTGTTAAAGGTGGAGGCAAACGAAAAGCTGGCGGCGTTGTTTTATATGTAAATAGATAAGTTAGATGGCTACCTTATGAAATTTTGTTTTTATATTTTTTCCTATTTTTTATTATTCATAAACCAAGTAGGAACAATTTTGTTAATTATTAGGTAAATATATTACTGTTTTTTTCTGTTATTTAATTTTTAGTAAATACAATTTTTAAAGTTCTGATATTATTATTAATAATAAAATTATTTAATTTACCGTTGTAGTAGGTCTACTGGCGAAGATCTCCATAAAAAAATGACGTGGACATTTATTCCTATTATTTGTGAGCGGATTAATAATATATCCAAATAGTTGCGTATTATTTTTTATAAAATCCGAATGAAAAGCCTGCTTGTGAACATCAGTTTTTCTATAATATTGTAAATGCAACTAAAAATTTCCAGATGCATTTAGTCGTTTGACCTTGAAAATTAAAAATTTTTTTTGCCTGAGGCGCTTTTTTTCTTTCTTGTCCACCTAGTAAAAAAACCACGGGCCTCATCTATTCACAATGTCACGAGCCGCCACTGCACTTATCTCGATTTATACATCGATGGACATTTCTCCCTTTGAATAGGTAAAGGTAATTAATTACAAAATCAACACTTGATGAAGCCTTTCATTAGTTCTCTTCTTTTAAATGGACCATTTGTAATCACAACGTCAAGATGTTCTAAAATACGGTTGCCAGATCTCCGGGTTTGACTCGAAGTTTTCGGGTTTTGATGGTACATCTTTTTTTTTGATATTAATTATACAAACGCCCCCTATAGGATGGTTTCGAACAATAGTTAAATGTAACACAATATTTTTATTATTTTTTTATCAGGTTTAATGTCTCCGGGTCTGTCATGAAATAGATCTGGTAACCCTACCCTGAAAGCCGAAGTATTACTTAAGATATATTGACGATGGGCTTATTATCTGACCATGGAGTTGAACGAAAACGATATTCCTCGGTTCCTAGATGTTTTTATCAAAGGAAACTTGGACGGGACACTGAAATTACAACATCTACGATCTGCTCTGAAAGGACATGGAGATACCACTACACCTAAGAGCATGGAAAAGAAGGAATATCTCAAAGCAATCTATAGTCCCTATAGAGATAGAGATACAATCGACCGCAGTAGTACAAGGCATGCTATAGACCTAACTAATACCAAAATTCTAGTGAGACAGGGAGGAGTACACAACAAATATAGATACTTGTCAGAGGTCTTAATCTGCAGTTTCAGAGTTTGTTCTGAAAAAGGGAGCAATATATTTCTTGTAATGTCAAGAAGTCTAAACCGATGACGTGACAACCAACATACAAATTGTTCACCCAATTATATAAAGAATCGTTAGTCGTTTGGTAACGAAACTTCGAAATCAAAATCCCCTTTTGGCAAAAGTGATTCAATTGTTTTTCTAGTAGGTTCTTTTCTTTCAGCTCCTCGAATCAACCTCATTTGCACTACAACATTTATAGTGGCGCTTTGCTTTTTATTTTTAAGGAATTAAAGTTAGTCAGTAGAAATTGAATATTTATTGAAGGTTTGAAAATGATGATGATTCAAATTATTTATAGATCCATTTCATAATAGCGTATTAAAGGAATAATTTTATTGGGATGGGAATATGAGTACAATTTATTAGAAGTAATTAAATCAATTATTTGTATTTATCGAGTTAAAGTTTACATTGGAGTTAATAAGGCATTTATTTGTTTGAAAATACAAAATATTTAGTACTGAAAAATAATTTAAGAAACTAAAATTAATTGTGAGCAATTAAAGGTTTAATGCAAATTTACTTGGTATATTTACTTTGTCTATTATTGGAAAACCTACCGTAATTAATCAATGTTGTATAAGTACTTATATGTATACAGGATGTTTATATATAGGATGTGAAAAAAACATATTTTTGTTCAGGTTTTTGACATTTTAGGAACCAAACTCAAATTTTGTACACGTATTAATATTAGCTACTTTTGAGCGCTAATTCAACTTTTATTCATATGACAGTGGTGGAGATTTTACACACAAAATTCAAACCGTCAAACAAAATCGTACGTGTGGGGTAAACCTTTAACTTTAAGTAAACCATTGTTTAAATTTACTGTTGCATATTTCTAATAGTATACAAGCGCCGAAGAGCGGAGCTCGCGCTCGAAAATGAAAAGTTAAAGGTTTACCCCACACGTACGATTGTGTTTTATGTTAATATGTTAAATAATGTACGACTACGGCTAACAGGCGCAAAATGTTAAGTAGCTTAGAATCTAAACGATGAAATTATATATTTTTTCAAATTGTAGGTAATTATGCTGGTTAATCAACCGTAATGGAATATTTTATAAATATACATAAATATACGTCCAAAAATTAAAAAAACAGTGACGTATAAAACTAGGGTGACGTATAAAACCTTTCCAAAACTGCAAAAATGAAGATACTTGAATTTTGCAAATTGCTTTTGGTTTCTGCATATATAAGTGTCAGCAAAGCTTTGAACAAATTTGGCAAAGTTTCGAGTTTCAGATGCCGATGAATGTATACCACCTTATAGAACAAAAAGTTTTGCTCTCTTGATTTTCGGCTTTAGCGTCATTATTGTATATATATTGAACCATAGTTTTCGAAAGTTTTATCACTTTTTGTTTATAATTGACATTTTTATAGCAACTTAAAAAAATTGGCGTTTTGTACCGTTTTTTCAATCTTTTTATTACGAATAAAATCATGTCCTAAGCATTTTTTCGTACAAAGTCATACCACTGAGTTATTTAAAGAAAACTACTAAAAAATTTTTTTTTCACGATTAAATTGTTAATAACTTTTTTCCTGATAAAATACTTTGTCAGCAAATTAGTCTGTTATTGTACTCATCATTTAAAGTAGACCTGTGTAGTTATTTCCGGGTTATCAAGGTTTGACACACGCCGAACTTCTACCAACTGGACTATATCTATTCATTCCATTATCTCAATAACTACATTGTAAGTGCATATTTTTATTGTTTGAAAATGTTTAGTAATATTCAAATCTTTAATTACAATTTTATTTTCCCGATCCTCACCATTTTAAAGAGCAATATTCACGTTTGATTAAAGTTTTTTCCCAACTCCCATAAGAGCCTGTGTATAAGAGCATAATTTTTAATATCATTTTTCAAAAAAACTATATTGGCAATCGATCTGATATTTTTACATGAGGCAGTTTGCTTATTTATTAACAAATTTCAATGATTTTGAAAACTTTCTTATCATTTGTTTTCGGTATCGAACTTCCTTAATAAAAGTTGTTCATTTTCGTGCCCTCTATCGCCTTTTTCAAGAAATGCACTTATTTCAGAAACACCTTGTATTACATTATTTGATATTTTTAAACAACTAAAGTTTCCTTCTAGTTTCAAGCAAGATTTTTTCCTCGGTGAGGGGTTATAAACTAATTTACTGATATGTTTACATCTTCATCTTGCGTAACGTTACGTTTGACGAAATCTCGGAATATTTAGCCCAGTACGGAATATTTTAACATTATTCATTAAATATTACTACAATTTATGGAAATTCCTTTCTATCTTATTTGTTCTAAACTAAACAGTTAACTTTTATTATTACTTATTTTACAGTTATTTGTATTATTTAATATTAATTATAACCATATCGAAGACTCCCACTAGCTTTAGTTATCGAAATGGTGCCATACTGCGTAGATCGTTAATAGCGTAAGTCATAACTGCAGGCTTTCATAGACGATTTAGTGATAAATACCGGACTTAATGATACCGTCGTTCCTATAAAAAGTAAGGCAGTAATTACTGTTAACCGATTACGCCATAATACCATTGACCAAGGCAGCACAAGACCTTCGGTTGCCATATGTCATCTTGCCGGTTGCCGTTGCTAGTTCCCCGCAATACGCGCAGATTTCCGGTCACTCACCCTTTCAACTCCTATTACCACATCTAACACCTTACGGTGGGTCATTTAATTATTGGGTCGCCTGTCATAATTAACCGTACCCGCTGGCCTAGTTCTGAGTTATTAATAATGCCAGTGTGCATCGGCGATTTTCGTACTTGTACAGTTAAAAGGAATGTAGTTACAGTGCCTGCTATTTTCGCTCCAGTTTTTAATTCATTCTTGTTATGCAGGATCTTCCAAATAACGAGAAATTGCATCATTAAGAATACGTTTTATGGTACACCTCGTTCTAGTTTTATATCGTTTCGTCTGGGTCAAATCGTTACTGTCAAAAATAAAAATTCTTCTCTGTTTAACCATTACCTGTTGTTGTAGAAGGCGTTCATGTCATGAGGTTAAGAAGTTGTCAATTCGATGATTTTTAAACTAATTAATGAACCTAATGAATCAAACAGCGAGTAGAAGGGTAGTTTGGATGAAAATAAGCGTTTTTTTTTTTAATTTTTAGACGCACCAAACTGTATCGATATAATTTCATATTCTAAAATGGTACAATATTACAATAGAAAGATCTGTAGTATCTCGTTAAAAAGAGATAAGTTAGTAGACCAGGGCGGATATGTTTTGAGGTGGATGTAAGAGGGAGCAAGCAGTTTTTTTCTGGATTACCTTCAGTACAACTCACATAATAAAAGAGAACCGGGCCAGGTCCGGAAACTTTTACAAAATTGCGAAAATGTTTTAAAAATTTGAAAAAATACCTCTTTTATCTGAGTTTTTTACTTATATCTTGGAACCTATGCATTTTGGAAGAATATTGAAGAGGAAAAAAAGGTTTAGAATTGAATTTTACACAATATACGGCAAGTTAAAAATGTTTAAATTTATTACCGATGTTGCAAAATAGCAATAATTGACGAAAAAAGGTAAAATAATCAAGTTTTTTTGGATAATTTTTTAAAAATATTTTAATTGCTCCGAGAGTATTCTAATTTTGGTAAAAAAACTTTAGAGTATAATAAAACAATATACCAAATTTCATTAAAATTGGATCGACAGTTTTCGAAAAATAATTTTTTGAAAAAAATTTTGTAAAAAAATTTCGAATTTTCAAAATGTTGCAGCCTCAAATGAAGCATCTATTCTAGATAATTTTTCACATTGAAAAGACCGCTCAACCTTTCAAACAGTTTTTGAAAAATTGAAATCGGTTGATTAGGACAGCCACAGTAAATTTTTAAACTTTTTTTATTTTTAAACAATTAGATTACATTTATCAATTTGCAATTTAGTTTTTAACGAAAAATCCCTAAATTTTGGCGTCACCAATAGTCATGATTCGATTACAGTGAACAATGACAAACTGTCACGTCTTCGCTCGAGATAATGCGATCGCTGATTGGTTGAAAAGAATCTCGTGGAATATCAACATTTTAGAGAAAAATTGATTTCAGTTTTGCATTGCAATTATCAATTACTGAGTGTTTAGGGGTAGTCTAATTTACAAAGTTATCCAAAAAGTTCGCACAATATGGGAAAAAACTGTATGTATAAAGGACCCCGCTTAAAATGAATGGAAATTGGGTCCCGCTAGATTTGTCTGGAATTGTGATATGATATAGTTCTCGACATTCTGATGAAAAGTTGTCACGGGCCCAAAGTGATCCTATGGATAGTTTCAGAGATATAGATTTGGCTGAAATTGTGATATGTTATAGTTCTCGACATTCTGATGAAAAGTTGTCACGGGCCCAAAGTGATCCTATGGATAGTTTCAGAGATATAGAGGGGGGAAGTGTGTGATTTTGGCTGTAGGACTGAGTAAGCTTCACGAAGTTTCAAGTTGATAGATTCAAAAACTGAGGCATGTAATGAATTTTGACTAGTAGGTACAATGCTTTTAGAATCGCTGAACTCGAATTCTTGGATAGCTTAACTATCTAAGGTCACCTGGAGGCCAGGTAAAGATAGTTTCAAGGTCAAACTGAAGAAAATACTTGTATTGAATTTTGACCAATGACTATATAGGTTTTTGGGCTCGTAGAATCTGAATCTGGAGATAGCGTAATCCTATAGGTCACCTTCAAGTCAATTCAAGGTCATTTCAAGATGAAATTAAGGAAAAGGCTTGTATTGAATGTCAACCAGTGCGTATAATAGTTTTTTTTTTATGGGAACTGAATTCGGGGATAGCTTAGCCCTACAAGGTCACATTTAGGTCAAGTCAAGATCATTTCAAGGTCAAAATAAAGAAAAGACCTTTCACCTGTAAGTATGTATGCTTTTGAGGTCGCTGAATCTGAATTAGCGGATAGCTTAGCCTCATAAAGTCACCTTGAAATCAAGTCAAGGTCATTTCATTTGACTTAATCTCAATTTAAGACCCGCAGGTGACCTTATAGGGTTAAGCTATCCCCAAATTCAGGTTCAGCGACCTCAAAAGCATACATACTTACAGGTTAACATTCTTTATTTTGACCTTGAAATGATTTGACTTGACCTAAATGTGACCTTGTAGGGCTAAGCTATCCCCAAATTCAGTTCCCCCACAAAAAAAAACTTATATACGCACTGGTTGAAATTCAATGCACGCCTTTTCTTTAATTTCATCTTGAAATGACCTTGAATTGACTTGAAGGTGGCCTTTAGCATTACGCTATCTCCAGATTCAGATTCTGCAAGCCCAAAAACCTATACAGTCACTGGTCAAAATTCAATACAAGTATTTTCTTCAGTTTGACCTTGAAACGACCTTTACCTGACCTCCAGGTGACCTTAGATAGGCTAAGCTATCCAAGAATTCAGGTTCAACGATCCCAAAAGCATTGTACCTACTGGTCAAAATTCATTACATGCCTCAGTTTTTGAATCCATCATCTTGAAACTTCGTGAAGTTTACTCAGTCCTACAGCCAAAATCATACACTTCCCCTATCGATATCTCTAAAACTATCCATAGGATCACTTTTGGCCCGTGACAACTTTTCATCAGAATGTCCAGAACTACAACATATCACAATTTCAGCCAAATCTAGCGGGACCCAATTTCCATTCATTTTGTGCGGGGTCCTTTAATAAATTCCTTCGATTGTCAGTTGTCTCTGCGTGTCGTCAAATCAAAATAGCACCCATCGAACTTCATAAAACGTTTTTATATACGAAGGGCAGACGAAAACTGCAAATCGACCCAAGGGTAAAGTACCCTTATTTTCAACCCTAAGGGAAAATGTTTTAAAGAAAAGTTATTTCCCTCTAAAAGATTAGCCCGAATATGAAGTTTCAGTTCGTTATGTTGAAAAAGCGATTCCTGGCAATTTTGCATCTTTCCCTCGTATTCGAGCTAAAAAAAATCCATCACTAAAGTCACGTTTTTTAGTACGCTTCTAAAAGAAAAACATTATCCTGAAATCAAGTTGAATCAGGAACTAATAAGACCGTTATAAAAAATGGTGTAGAAAATAAGAACAAATTTGGTGCAAACTTTATTTTATGTTCACTATTTTCCTAAATTTGTACTTTTGTTCAAATTATTTACAATTTAGATCAATTTAATTTATACAGGAGTAATCATCTAATGATATTTATGTAGCTCTTTTATTGTAATTCTGAGAAACAACAGTCTGTATTTTTCCATTAGAAAAATTATAAAATATTCAATTCAGGTGGAATAAGTAGCTCCAAAAAGTATAATAGATTCAAATCTAGATAACTAGGAGGCCATGCCATCAGGGAATCTACGTCCTATCTATCTAGTTGGGTATTGTTCGTATATAACCATTGAAACTCAACAATTTCTCTTTTGTAATGTGCAATTTCAATGTCCTGTATAATCTTTTATCTATTATTTAACCTTAATTTCTATTTTTACTAATGATTAAGAGAATGTGCAAATCTATAAATTTGATGAAAATAAATTATGTAAAAATAAAAGGGCATATAAACAATCAATCTGTATTTCACTAAAAATCTTCCACCATTAAACGTTTTGTTTTTCAATTTAATGCATTAACCCAAAATCTCTGCCGCACATTCTCGTAATACTCGAATAAATTTTATCACGCCTGTATTAACATATTTTGGCGGACGAATTCTGCAGAACACTAATGAAAACAATTAACTTGCCAATTAAATACCAAGGGCTGGCAAACGGGCTCCCAGTTACGCAATTCGAGCGAGGGGAATACAAATCGTGTGAAATGCCTGCATAATTTTCATGTGAACTTCCAACAAAACAGCGGCGTAAAAGTGAAGGCAACGCTTTAACAATGGCATTGATTTTGAAACAAAAAATGGACAATAAACAATCCGACGTTTCCAGTTTTCAAGTAGCTTGTTTCTTTCTAACAGTGTATTGCACTTTTTATAGACCTGTGAGGTAATTAGTGAAATTGTTCGCTATGCAATAGCTACTTTTACTTGATTTCTAATGGAAGATGTAAATCACGCGTAAGTGGACGCGTGTAACGCCAATATGTAAACAATATTAAACTAAGTTACTGAGCTGTTTGGGGCAGACGGGATATTTTAATGAGGATACAGATACAGATCAAAATAATGCGGGTAGATCGAGAACTTAATGATCACATGATATTCAGTGAATTCGAAAAGTTGGGACAATTTTAAACAAGCAACTACATTTCATATATTTGAGCAATTATTGATGCACCTGTAAAAGTTTAATCGTCAGTTACGTGTTTGTAAAGGGTGTTCCAAAAATCATGCAAGAAATACCTAATTTTGATAGAAAACACATTTTTTTAATAATTTTTTTTTTGTTGATTCATAAAGAATATAGGGTTATGTATGGAAAATGTCCATGACCGTTTTGTATAAATGTCGTGGAATTTCGTTAAGACAACGTTCATTTTCTCCCTTCAAGGCGTGGATGGTCGAAAACAGTCCAACGACGATAAATCACATGATCTGGGTGGCCAATTTTGAGCACCAAAACGAGAAATTACACGAGTAGAAAATCACTCATGCAGTAATTGAATTGTTTCTCGGAATGTATGACACCGTTTTGTTGAAACCATATGTCGTCTACATCCATATCTTGCCATTTAGGAACAAAAGACTGAATTATCATGTCGCGATAGGGGTCACTTTTAACTGTTATTGCCTGACCAGACCCATTTTTGATGAATAGTCCGATGATGCCTATAGTTCAAAATCCGCACCAAACAGTGATACGTTGTAGATGCATTTGTTTCTCAACAATCACTGGCGGATTTTCTGAACCCCAAATGCGACAATTTTATCGATTAACAAAGCCATCAAGATGAAAATAGGTCTCATCACTGAAGATGATTTTGTTCGAAAAATCAGTATCTACTTGTTATATTCTATTTCTTGTTGCTCTAACATTATCATTGTCCAACACGTAAACTTAGCCACTATAGAATGATTTTACTACTTCTACATTTTATCTAGGATTGTTTTTTCAATTGTTGAAATTAGTGTTATGAGAGGTAAATTCATTTTCATTTTCGAAGAACTAATGCTTGCGTTTAAGAACAAGGAAGTAACTTTGAGCATTTACTGTAATATTATTTTAATGTGATAACAAATATCAATTTAGGTTTATTTAAAATGTTAATGTTGACTTTGTTACATTATAGTCGATACTGTTTATTTAAATATATTAGTGTTGATTTTTATTTTATTGATTGATAATACTAATACTAAAAATGTGTAGTATTTTTTTTACTGTGACGTTTTTTCATTATTATTTCCTGTTTTGAGGCTGCAGTTATAAATTATTTTTTACAAATCGGAATTTTTGCCTATATTTAATGTATAAAAAATGCCAGCTTTACACGAAATCCATAAACGATATCAAAATTTTATAAGAGCAAAAAAATCTTCTAAATGAATGCTTATTTTTAAAAATATAAATTCTGTCGTCATTGATGCACACACAAAAAAGTTACGGGTTAGCCAGTGGCGCATAGGCACTAGAAAGAGAACATCATGTATATGTATTCTCACTAAATTCTATATTTACCTTGCCCTTACATAAAAAAATAAATGAATCAAATTTGAAGTTTCTAAGAAAAATAGTTTTCAAATTATTTGAAAAAACTAGGTTATCTATTCTACATATATTTAGAAGGCTATATTATCTCAGTAGGCGTACACTTTTGTATATAGGTAAGTTAGGCTAAATAGTCTTATTTTCATCCAAGGAACCTGTGGTCAAGCGTTGTCCATCCTTTTCAGGGACACCCTATATGTATTAATAAAGGTTCAAGGTTATTCCAAAGTTGATTTGAGAAAAAGGACTTCTGCTAGGGTCAGTGAGAGGCTATTTCAGACCCCTCTGTTTTCAACCGAAGCTAAAATTGTTGATACTAAAAATAGGTTTTTAAAATCATTCGAGTTTAAACAGAGCTATACAAAATTTAGGCAAGAGATCTTTTATCTCGAAAACTACTTATTTGACAGAAAAATGACCTGTAAAAATTGTAGGATTTCGCATGGTTCCATATCAGTAATATCTTGACCTAAAACTTGGCCAATCCTCCTTACCTTCGGTTCACTTAAGCTAATCGACACAAATCAAGTAGTGGATGACTAAAATAGTCACATAATTGGACCGTGGATTCAAACTCAGAGATCTCAAAAACGGTAATAGATTTCTCGTTTTTTTCTTGGTTTGATTAAATGACCTTGAAATAACCCTCAAATGACCTGATGCAGACAAACTGACCTCGGAAACGAACACAGCTATCCGTAAAACCTATATATAACAGGTGGTTAGACTTAATTGCTTGGTTTTTTCAATTTGACCCTGAAATGACCTTGAGACGACCTTTAAATAACCTGATACAGACAAACTAACCTCGGATTCTAATCCAGCGACCCCAAAATCTTGTTTGACAGGTGGTCGGATTTGATTGTTTGGCTTTTTCTCAGTTTAACTGTGAAATGACCTTGAAACAACCTTAAAATGGCTTGATATAAACGAACAAACCTTCGATTCGGACTGAGCGGTCCAAAAAACCTAGATTCCGAGATCCTTGGATGTAATGCACTTTTTCTCAATCTGACCTCTAATTGACCTTGATCCTGACTAGGTAGGAGGGTGGGGTCCCGTTTGAGATGAAATCGATTAGTTATTGGCTATAAAAAAATCTTTTTTTGGTCAAAAATAAAACCGGCCTAATAGACCTTCCTCTTTTGTTAACTTGTTAATTGTTAGTTATTTTGAAGATAATTTTATTTCGAAACGTGACACAAAAAATTGTGGCAGAATATCTTCAGACTTTCTTTTCATCACAAAATCGTGGCTGCAAAGTTTGTTACAACCAAAGTTCTACCTAAAATATACTGTGACTATGACAACTAAACTATAAATGAAACTTATAACATAAGTATGTTACTGATTAAACGTTTTACTAGTTCGTTTGTACAATTTAAAATACTAACAATAACTTTCTTAGTATATTCACTACAAGCAGCAAGCATGTAACTGAACATTAATAACTGGAACAGTTTTTTTATATAAATATTGTTTCAGTCATGATAACAGTTTAATTTAAATCATAGGTTCGTGTCAGGTAAACTTATTGTTTATATTACATATTTCCAATTACCTCATCTAATCATCTATAATATTATTTGTTGTTGTTTGTTCTGGTTTAAAATAAAATAATCTCAATACTTAATAGTAGAACAATTTGCGGTTCAAAACAATAATAATATTCACCNCTTAAAAGTTTAATCGTCAGTTACGTGTTTGTAAAGGGTGTTCCAAAAATCATGCAAGAAGTACCTAATTTTGATAGAAAACACATTTTTTTAATTAAAAATTGTAAATTTTTTATTGATTCATAAACAATATAGGATTATTATGGAAAATGTCCATGACCGTTTTGCATAAATGTCGTGGAATTTCGTTGATACAGTGCACAATTTCTCCCTTCAAGGCGTGGATGGTCGAAAACAGTCCAACGGCGATAAATCACATGATCTGGGTGGCCAATTTTGATCATCAAAACGGGAAATTACACGAAAATAACTCATGCAGTAAATGAATTGTTTCTCGGGATGTATGGCATCTGACACCGTCTTGTTGAAATCAAACGTCGATTACATCCATATTTTGCAATTTAGGCACAAAAAAACAGGATTATCATGTTCCGATAGGGAGCACCTTTAATTGTTATTGCCTGATCAGACCCATTTTCGAAGAATAGTCCGATGGTACCTTCAGACCAAAATCCGCACCAAACAGTGACACGTTGTGGATGCATTTATTTCTCAACAATCACTCGTGGATTTTCTCAACCCTAAATGCGACAATTTTATCGATTAACAGAGAAGAAATAGGTCTCATCACTGAAGATGATTTTGTTAAAAAAATCAGTATCCTCTTGTTCAAATAAATACCTTGTATTCTTGTTGCTCTAATATTATCCATTCCTAACACGTAAACATAGCCGCTATAGAAAGATTTTACTACTTCTATATTATAATTAGGATTGTTATTTCAAGTGGTCTCTTTGAAAATGGAATTAGTAGGTTTTTTTTCAAAGGGGGAGTGTCAATTATGATGGTTTTCGCCCCCCTTTATTTTTGACCAAAAACTAGATTTTTTTTTAATATTTATATCCAATAACTAATCGATTCCACCCCAAACGGGACCTCCCCCCTCCTACCTAGTCAGGATCAAGGTCAATTAAAGGTCATATAGAGAAAAAGTGCATTAAATCAAAGGATCTCGGAGTTTAGGTTTTTTGGATCCCTTAGTCCGAATCGAAGGTTTGTTTCAGGGTCATATCAAGGTCAAATTAAGAAAAAACCGAGAAATCGATTACTGTTTTTGAAGTCTCTGAGTTTGAATCCAAGGTCCAATTATATGACGACTTAGTCATCCACTACTTGATTTGTGTCGATTAGCTTCATATGCAACGAAGGTAAGGAGGATTAGCCAAGTTTTAGGCCAAGAGCTTACCCATGTGAAATCCTACAACCTTTGTACAGGTCATTTTTGTATCAAATAAGTAGTTTTCGAGATAAAAGATCTGTTCATTTGCTCCTTCAGATGAACTTTCAATTTGACCCTGAAATTACCTTGATACGACCTTTAAATGACCTGATACAGACAAACTAACTTCGGATTCTAACCCAGCGGTCCCAAAATCCTGTATAACAGGTGGTCGGATTTGATTGCTCGGTATTTTCTTAATTTGACCTTGATATGACCTTGAAACAAACCTTCGATTCGGACTGAGGGATCCAAAAAACCTAAACTCCGAGATCCTTGGATGTAATGCACTTTTTCTCAATCTGACCTCTAATTGACTGATCCTGACTAAGTAGGAGGATGGGGTCCCGTTTGGGATAAATAATAAAAAAAAATTTGTTTTTTGGTCGAAAATAAAGGGGGCTAAAAACCGGCCTAATAGACCTCCTTTTGTTAACTTGTCAACTGTAAGTTATTTTGAAGATAATTTTATTTCGAAACGTGACAAAAAGTTGTAGCAGAATATCTTCAAACTTTCTGTTCATTACAAAGTCGTAGCTGCAAAGCTTGTTACAACCACAGTTCTACCAAAATATACTGCAAAACTATGACAACTAAACTGTAAATGAAATTTGTAACATAAGTATGTTACTGATTAAGCGTTTTATTAGTTCATTTCTATAATTTAAAAGACTAGCAACAACTTTCTTAGTATATTCACTACAAGCAGCAAGCATGTAACTGAACATTAATAACTGGAACAGTTTTTTTATATAAATATTCTGTTTCAGTCACGATAGCAGTTTAATTTAAATCATAGGTTCATGTCAGGTAAACTTATTGTTTATATTACATATTTCCAATTACCTCATCTAATCATCTATAATATTATTTGTTGTTGTTTGTTCTGGTTTAAAATAAAATAATCTCAATACTTAATAGTAGAACAATTTGCGGTTCAAAACAATAATAATATTCACCTTGCACTGAATCAATTTTAAATTGCTGAAATTTTTTTTAACAGCTTTTTGAAAAAATATCGCTAGTTTAGATGCAGATTTTTTTTATTTTTCATGTTTAAAAGATAATTGTTATGAAATTTAAATTACCAGATACATTTAAAAATGGCGATTTTAATAAATTCAATTTCATAGATCGTTATTTTTGTATCAATTTAAGAAAATGTTAATCTTTGTTAAAAAATTTTAAGACGAATTCCGAAGTTCAATTGATGCGTTCTGAAATAAATCTAGAAAAAGCGTTGCCCTTTTTTATAGTCCTCTTTATTGACAAACGATTATCAACTTACTTAAAAATGGGAAAATACATAAAACGGGATAGATAACAGCACTAACACAATAATAATTTCAATTAGTTAATCACTTCTGAGAGCAAAAGCAGTGGAAGAACATTCAGTTTCCAGGTGCATAGATAATAAGTTCATGCGATATACTCTCTAATTAATAGGCACTCATCTTATTAAAAACCTCATTAAAACTAAGATACTGTTGGAATATGATTTTGTTGCATAATTCAGTATAGTACGTCCAATAAAGAGTGAATACGATAGTTGTTGGTAGTTACACACGAAAGTGCATCACAGTTTTCATAGCAAGGATTACTTATCTATTTAAATTAATAATTGTATTCTGTATTCAAAGAGCAATAAGAATAAGGATCGAAATAATTGGAAAAATGTTGTGTTTTTTAAATCTAACTTGTTTATTTTCATATGTCATGTTTTTGTCGGTCTTTTTTGGTAAGTCTAATTGTAAATCTTTTTTATTTCTTGCCTACAATTGTTTTATGTACTGACGTTAAGACACGTTTAAGAGGGCCCTGTAGCAAATAGGCAACCAACAATACATTTTTATAGATTTTACTGCACAATTTGTCTAATGCACAAATTACAGACTTTACCCCATTTTAACGCAGATTTTCTATAAAATAGACTTAATTTGAAACTCAAATAAGTTTTTGGTGTAAAGAAATTTGGAATTTACGATGTCGCTTCTTCAAAAGCGGCAAATTACAAATTGCTGATTGCCTATTTGTTATAGAGTCCCCTTAACTTCAAATTTCAGTTTCAGGTGAGATGTCTGGTGGCTGTATGGCCCCGGTAACTAGATGGAAATAGAAAGAAATGTCCTGCAAGCGTCATGGCTGCTCCTGACGCTGTTCGCCGTCGTTCAGATGACAAAATCGACAGATGTTAGCATGGGCTCGAACCTCCACATTACAAGGCACAACAATGGCGACATATTCGCGGAAAACATGAGTAAGTTTGGAATAATAATTTTACAAGATGTTATTCACTTTTATCCCAGTTTATCTCAGTTGTTATTAAAGAGAGAAGGATATTTTGGGTGATCTTTTGTTGGACCTTTTTAAAAATGTCGACAGACTTTTTTGCGTAAAATCCAGTAGGTAGGTAATAGTTTTTAATAATGCTAACAGTTTTAGGGTAACAGATTAAAGTTGCAATTTTTATACGAAAAGTTTATTGTTAAAAAAGGGGTCCTGCGGTTTTCAAAAATATACAGTTTGTAAGTAAATTGTATAAGGACTAATTATTAAATTTTATTGTAATAATAGTTATTTATTGTATGTGTTTTAAGTAGCATTTTATCCACGTAAGAATGTTTAAATGCAAGAACGTAGTTCGACCGTTTAATATTCTTAAATGGATAAAAGGCAATTAAAACACGAATGCAATACAACGTTTTATAATTTGTGGAATCAGAATTATTGAAATTTAATAAAAATATATTCGTACGACTTGATATTTCTTACTAGTAGGTACTCAATGAAACGTGGTAGGTTTTGTTATATCTACTGGTTGCTATGGTACGCTGTTTATTATTAATTAATTAATGAACGGTTCTATCTGAATTTGGTAAAAATGCAAGAAAGTATGTAATTGTGTTCCTGTGGCTGTTTTTGAAAAAGCTCAAAAAGCAATTTTCCATTTATTGCCAGCGAAATCCAGACAACAGTACGAAAAAGTGTTCGCCGAATTTAACGAATGGAAGGAAAAACGGAGAGTAATGACAATAAATGAAGAAGTCATGCTATCGTATTTTTTAAATAGAAGAAAAAATATGCAATTTTATCTACGTGGTCGAAGTATTCGATGTTGAAGGCTACTATAAAGGTCTACAAAAATATAGATATTGGAAAATAAAATAAGCTTACTGCTTATTTGAAGGGCGAATCGAGAGGATACAAAGCAAAAAAAGGTGCAGTATTGGAAAGAACACGTGTTGAAGAATTTTTGACTGAGGCTTCCGATAAAGAATATTTAATGATTAGGGCAATATCTCTTTACCTTTTGCATGTTGTTAGGTATACAGTCCATTGAAATGTTACATTTTTTTGGGCTTAGCGTGCAAAAGTCAGAGCACGCAATTTTATTTTTTATATGTCAAGAGGGGGTTAGTGTAGAGTTAAATCCATGTTTGTGGGGTCGTAACCCTTGTGCATCGGCCGCCATCTTGTAAAAAGGGCTGCGAATGGTTTTCATACTACTACTTACTATATCGGGCAAACTATTCGTTACACAGAAAATTTGTAAATGCATTTTTTGTTGCAAATTAAATTCTCTATAAATAATATAACAAAGTTATTAACGAAAATATATAAAAATTTGGGAACGAATTTTCTTTTGGTCGTTATAACTTTTTTTCTGGTAATTTTACAGAAAAATTACATCAGGGGTTTTCAAGGAATGATTTCCATTACAAAACTTTTTTCAAATTTTATTTATTTATTAGGGTTTTACAGCAATGCGAAACTTATACTATTCTCCAGTACTAGTAAGTATACATTAATATGAATGATTACGCATAGTTTTCTCTAATCTTTCCATTATTTTTATAAGAAACATTTTAATGATTGACATTGCAATATTGTTAATTAGTTATTGACTCTTTTCCCCACCCCCTACGAGGTAGAGTCTGGTGGCGCGTTTTTTTTACGTCTATCCCTAGTAAGCAGAATCCACGGACATTTTCTAGCTGACATAATAATTAGTGAAATTAAAAATATCGAAATATATTTCCCAATCTACTGTGTCCTCAGTTTCTTTGATGGGCCAGGCTGCGACTCAGGATCTGGTTGAGCTTCCGATATTGAATTGTTGAGGAAGGATGGAGAATGAAGTGGCGTCATTGTTGGCAGTTCATCTTCAAAATCATTCTGTTCGATCAATTTTGATATCTCCATTATGTTGCTGCATGTCTCCCCAGAACAATTCAGATACACTGCAGAACATTTGGGCCTGCCTTGGGACATAGTTGCTTCATTCCTGAATATTGCAAATTCAGAGGCATATGCTGGCCATTGTATGAGGCGCACTTCAACAACTTTATTGGCCAATAAAGGTGTTGATCAACCATCAAACGGCATGGTGGATGGAAGAGCTCCTCTGTAGCAGAAAGTTATGTTGGGGAGTGTATATCCAAAAACTTGATGTTGCAAGGAAAATGTAGCTGTTCCTTTCAAGAAGAGACATCCGTACCTTGTGCAAATTCTTCACAAACTTCGACAAATGTTATACGTTCCGAAAATGATGGCAATAATGCTACAAGGGTTGTTATTAACGGAAAGGAAGTTAAATAAATTACTAGTTCTAAATAAAGCTACTTTATTCCACTGGTGGATAAAGTATATCACTTTAGATGGTCTATGTGTGGATAAAAGTCCAATTCTAAGGTGATTGCGGATAAAAGTAATAAATATTTTTGTGACGCAAATAGGGATACTCGATACGATACGATACCGATATATTTGTAAATTATCGATATCGTATTGAATCATGATTGAATTTATCGTCTTGTATTGATATCGACGATATTATTTTTGTAATTGTTATATATATGTAAACATTTATTGTTTGTATTTAAAAGCAATGGAATGCGAGAAAAAGTATCCAGTTTTTTGTACCGACACTATCGCTTCCTTGCTAGCCACCAATACAGTATGTAGTAGGTTTTTGAACAATAAACGGGGTTTAATAAACTAATAACGAGTTTTGTTTCTAAAGTTGTTTTTGGCTATTCACATTAATACCAAAACATAACAGTAATATTATCGTATCGATGTTGATTTCAATACGATATTCAATATTTATTGGTATAAAATAGTTGAAATTTATTTTTTTTACTAGAAAAATTAAAATTATACCAAATTCGAAAGTATAACATTTATATTAATTTATTTACTTAATTTGAATGAACATACAAGCTAAGATATAATATAAAAAAAGTAAAAATATCTATAAAATATTTTATGAAGACAAGAACAAAAAACTTATTAACATTAACTTGCAAATTTCTTTTTTCAAGGAACTTTTCATCCACCTATTGATTAAAATTAGAGCCTGAGCACTTTCATCCATTAAAAAACAAATATTTTTAGTTGTAACTAAACCTGCTTCTGAGAATAGTCTCTCTACAGGTACCGAAGTTGCAGGTAAACACAGAATATCTCGTGCCATGCGCGATAATATTGGATACTCGTGATTGAAATTTCTCCACCATACTAAAACATCAATTTCTGCTCCTGATCTTGGAGAGACCAAATATTGAATTATCTCTTTTTCCCACCTCAAAGAAACTTCTGGTTTTACAAATAGTACATTAAAATCCATTTCATCATTATGACGAGATTTTGTTTACAAATACGTATTTTCTTTTTTGTAGATATTGTTTTATATATTCATTTTGTGCGATTCGCGCTTTTGTCGAGATCAATATTATTCGATATTATTGACAACACATTATTGACGATACAATAATTATCGTCAATATTTTAAAAATTAATATCGTATTCTTGCAAATATCGTCAAAGAGAGTATTGTATGACATCGTATCGAAAATCGATACGATATCGATATTTTTATTGAATATCGGGAAGCCCTAGCCCTAGACGCAAATACTTTTTAATTGTAATAGTTTGTTGCATGCAACGGAAAACCATAACAATATAGTAACAACAAGTTTAACAAGGCATTTTTTTTTCATGTACTTGCAAGTCTATACATATTCCCGATCTGATGATTGTAGCCGCAGCTACCGTCAATCGATCGATATGCAAAGGGGCATTCCCGTAAGGCGTCTTTTATTATTTTCGCACCCGGCACCCATTAGGCTTATCTAGAGTTATGCGAGTAACGGCACTAGACGAGCTGGAACAGACCCATTAATTAAGAATGGAATGGTATGTACAACCTCCGATACAAATTTTATTAAAATGCTGTTGTATATCATTTCCGAATGAACCGCTTGTTAAGGTTTTTTGCTTATGTAGGGCAAGGTAAGGCGTAGTCTAGGTGTGAACTTGGATAACATCGGTTATTAAGAGAACTAAAATCATAAATTCCTCATATGTAACGATTAGATTGGTTATAGTACGTAATTTTCATACCTTATTACCAGTAGTCTGAAAATTGAATTGTTTCACGTTCAGTAATTGAAACGTTGTGGTTTTTGAAACTAGAAAAATAATCAGAACGAGCATCTGGATATCAGAAGTTTACTCATGGGATTCCATTTTATTTAAGTAATTTTGCACCGCATAGAAGGATGCAGTGAAATTACAACAATTAAAATAGGTTACATCGCAAAAAATATTTCTCTAAAATTACAATAGACTTAACTGATTTTACATTTAAAGTAGATTAAAAACTTGACAAATTTATTATTTATTCTGAGTACGACTGCCCAAACTACCAATTATAGAGCAGGAAAATATATGAATTAAAATTAATACAGTAACAAAAAAACATCGACTTACAAACTAATTACACATCAACAAAACAATATAATATAAACAATATAATATATAAAATGTTCATGTAAATTTGAACTTATTTTAGAATATTAGCAGAACAATTAATATTGCCAAATTGCCAAGTATGATTGGTAACTCTTATAATTAAAGCATATTTTATAAATAGGAGAATTTTTAAGTACACTGTAAAAACACTTCACTCAATTTCAGAGAATATTGAAAATTATTATTTCAAACAATATACATATTCTAACAATATTGCATTGATATTAGTGGAATCTGTTTATATTAAAGAAAAACACAAGTATTCTTCTTTTACTCGAAGGACCTTATACATTTATATTAACACGAGTTGCTAGATGCTCTGTCTTAAGCGGCCTACACACGGGTCAATCTGCAGGGACCAATTTGTAGGGTGTTAGAGTGGGGGAAATTGGGTATGACTCTCCACACGGTCCAATCGGTCAGTATGGGAATTTGTACCATGGCTCCAAATCTGTGATTTTGTTAACAACACGTATTTATTTGCTCCACGAGCCATCTAGATCAGATCAGATCTAGAATCAACCTGTTATTGTTCCAATTGCGCTACACACCATACAGTATGCAGGGCGTAAGGGTGGGGAGTAGGGCGATTGTATGGTCTGCCGAGACAACTTCCCGATATCGGATAGTCGTAAAATAATTGTGACAATTCGCCTCTACATGAGGCAATCTGCAGGGTCCCTGCAGATTGGACCCTGTAGATTGCCCCGTGTGTAGGCCGCTTAACAACCTCAGAGTAATAAGTAAAGGGGAGGCCGCATACCCTATTTCAGTACACAATGTAAACATGTAACCTCAACCTATTGTATGTTGATAAACAAATGATACATAAGTAAACACAATGGTCCCTGGTACAGTGGCGTACCGAGTTTAGGTTTAAAATCTATCNTGCATATTTTGAATTTAAATTTTTAAAAGTAAAGTATTAACAAAATCCACTGTAAAATTTCAATGTAATGGGTAATCTAACTATTTCTATCATATTATAGATGCCCATCTGTTGTAAATACATATACATGAAGAAGATAGTATACAATAAAACTTGTTAGGATACAGGAAAGTACATAACATCAAGCCGTTCTTCTACAGGAAAATATTTTCGAGAAATGACAGCGCTTTAAAATAATAACGATACGCTATTTCTCACCACAACTATTCTTCAGGTTTAGACGGCATATTGCTTGTTGTGTATCATTTATAAAATATGTATTTGTTTATGGAAAGCAAATTTTAATTTTTTAAACCTTAAGGGTGGATTCTACGTCAAAAATAGATGAAAATTATTTTTATAACCATATAGTTGAAAACGCTTTCAAGATACAGCGTGTTAAAAAGGGTATAAACTAAGATTTTTTAAATTACAAGAAAATGGCTGAAGCGTCCCATTCCAACTATTTTAAATTTGGTTTTCCAAAAATCTGTTCCTGTTGCATATTACTGGAGTCATTGATTCCGAGATAAATTTATTAAATGTTAGACCATGTATAGATAATTATTATTAAAGATGTCAAAACAATTTTTCAAAAATAAAAATAATTATTATTCTAGTAACTACGTTATCTAGTTAAATATTATTTTCATGACTCCGCCAATTGTTTTTTGCAGTTTGAAATTAACCACATACTTCTATTAATGTCTATATCGAAAAGTGTTTCCAGATTTATAGCTTTTTAACGTCCTGTATTTTTCTATAAAATTGAAAGGCCTAACACATTAAACAGCACAAAAAGCCTGTGAGGCATCTTGGTATTTTCAAGCCATCTCAGCAACTCTCTAGAGATGATGGTATAAGAGATATCTCGTGTATCGAATGCCAGCATTTCTATGTACATTGGCAGTGTTTACTATAAAGAAGCGGAATCGATATCCAGTAGCGAGTTTCCGTAAATTACCCTCCAGGGTGTTTAAATATGAGCAGCTTTTTGATAAAATTATGTACACTGTGAAAAATGTATATAAATCTGGTTCACTTTATACATTTTTTATATGTAATATATTGTTGTAATTCTTTAAAAATTATTTTATTCATGGAAATAACGGAAACGTTATAAAATTTTATATAAATAAGAACATTTTATACAACTAAATGTAATCTTTGTATCAAAAAAATGTGTAAACGTTTATTCTACTCCAACACTCCTGTCTTTTTAAAATTAACATTTTTGATAAGTTAGAGAGCTTTTGGGCCTACGTTTGGGCCTATTTATAATGTTCCACCATTCTAGTAAATTGTTAGAAAAATGAAAAATATCGGATGTCCCAAAATTCACGCAAGATTTGAATTTTGCGCCATTTGTGCTGCTTGTAAAGTGTTGCCAACGAAAAAAAGACAGCATTATAGCTGACAGTTCAGGGTTATTAAAAATGGAGCGCTACTTGAAAGAACAACGCATTTTCATTGTTGAGCAATATTTTAAAAGTTATGAAGGTTTGGCAGCTACAGTTCACAATTTTCGTACAAAATATGGTCGAAATAGTGATTTAACTTCATTAACTGTGAAGAGATTAATTGAAAGATTCAGGGAGACTGGATCAACAAGTCGTTCAACACAAAACATCGAAGCAGTTCGTGAGAGTGTTGCTGAGAGTCCAGGGACATCAATTCAGCACCGTGGTCAAGAATTGGGCGTTCCAAGAAGTTCTCTAGAGCATATTCCTAAGGAAAGATTTGCATTTTCATGCTTACAGAGTGCAATTGACTCAAAAATCACTACTACTGATCACGCAGAGTGAAGAAAGTTTGTTGAATGGATTATGGAACAACAAGTGGATGCTGATTTTTCGAACAAAATCATCTTCAGCGATGAGGTTCGTTAATCGACAAAGTCGCAATTAGGGTGCAGAAAATCCACGAATGATATTTGAGAAACAAATGCATCCACAACGTGTCACTATCTGGTGGGGATTTTAGGCTGGAGGCATCATCAAACCACTCTTTTTCGAAAATATAGCTGGTCGGGTAATAACATTAAAGGCGCTCGCTATCGCGACATGATAATCCAGTTTTTTGTGCCTAAATTGCAAGATATGGATATAGACTACATGTGGTTTCAGCAAGACGGTGTCACATGCCATACAGCCAGAGAAACAATTCAATTAATTACTGCTTGAGTCATTTTCTGGTCGTGTAATTTCCCGTTTTAGTGATTAGAATTGACTGCCCAGATCATGCGACTTAACGCCGTTGGACTTTTTTCTTTGGAGTTTTTTGAAGTCTAAGGTTTATCCCAACAAACCCACCACCACTCACGTCTTGAAAGAGCAAATTGATCAATTAAAATTAGGTGCATTTATGCAAAACGGCATGGAAAATTTCAGCAATTTCGAGTGTGTATATGGCAGCAAAGCCGTGCGTATCTTGAAAATTATGAGGCGAAAATAATTATACTCTTATACCAATTTAAAACGCACTTAATTATTATCGTGATTTTTTTTTTCTTATTTTTAAGTAGTATAGGTCTTTAAGTACATATTGGCATAACGAAGTAACAGTTTACTGCTTCTCAACTATAACTTTTTAACATTTAAGCATCTTCCTCATACCAATTAAGAATAAATTCTAAGGACGCGGCGTTCATTTAGACGGTTATAAGCGATTATAGCGAACGATCATAATTACCAACATAAACTACTTTTCAGTATCATAATGAATGTATTTTTTGTTAGGCCTGCAATTTACTGCGAAATATTGAAAATTCTGTACCTTATTACATTAGCTAATAAATTGAAGACAGGTTCTACCCGCTAGGGACATAAATTAAATGTTTAAAAAAAATAATGGAGAAAAAATGGCAGCAGTAAAATAATTTATTATTAAAATATTTTTTTCTTGAAAAAAGGTCAGAGATATGTTAAAAAGATGCATTTTATTAAATTTTATCACTTTGTAACAAATGAAATGTACTATTCTTCTGAATCACCGGACTTGGCACCCTTTCATTTCTTTTTTCGGAGGGTTTTATTATAAAAATATAGAATGAGCCAGCTATTTAATAAGTTCGAGACCGGTGTATATCTAGAGATGTTGCTGATCTTGATAGTCTTAACGTTTACTGGATATTGGGAGTGCAATTCAATGCTTGTCGGTGCATGCAACTCGGAGAGTAGTTGTTTTCTAAAATATCATTAATAAAAACATATTAATTAATTTTCACAAATAGAAATAATGTTTATACCATATTTTAAAAGTACTAATGTAATTCAAATCAATTCAAAGTATGTTTCTAATTCCTCAAAATGCAGAAGTAACTAAGATCTATCTATCATGGCTAGATTTATTGTCGGTCTTTTTCAAAGGTGACGTTAGGACATGAATAGAAAAATATTTGTTTGGATAATTATTGCACTATTTAAAATATATGCAATATCTCGTATGCATGTGTTTTATTAATTAATAATATTTAGATATACTAGATTAATCATTTTTAATTTTTAATTTAGTAGCTGTTTACTAGACATTGCTGGTGTAATTCAATGCAAGTCAGGGTATGTAGCCTGTAGTTGTTTCCAGTAATGTCAGTTAAAAATCTTAGCTAGATTTTTGGGATCAAATAATATTAGTTTGTAGCTGAATCCATTAATAAACAATTGCAAACAGATTTATTACCAGACTTTTCGAAGGCATTCGACAGACTTAACCATGAAATCTTACTGTCAAAGCATAATAAACTTGGTCTCTCGAATTCCCTATTAAAATTACTTGAATCTTATTTGTCTAATAGATTTCAGTATATCCTAGTTAAAGGGTGTAAGTCTGCGGATTGCTTAGCTATGTTCAGAGTTCCACAGGGATCTGTTCTTGGGCCTCTATTGTTCAACATGTTTATCAATGGCATAACAATTGCTTAGATATTAATTACCTTCTATATGCTGTTATGCTGATGACCTGAAAATATTCTCAACCTTTGAGAACATTGACGATTGTATACGTCTTCAGAATAATTTGATTCAAATTGATAACTGGTTCCTATGAATCCTGAGAAGTGTGACATAATATCTTACACTTTAAATTCATCAAAAATAATATATGGCTATCATTTTATCGGTGTAAAGATTTTGTCCAAGTAGACATGCTTAAAACTTTTTCTTTTGTTAGATCTAAGTTTGAATAAGCTGCACCCGTTTGGTCTTCTCACAATAATTCATTTGTACAGATTATCGAAACAGAACAAAGAAAGTTTGTTAAATTTCTAAATTTTAAAATAGATTGTCTTTTCACCTACTGGTTTTCTACAATGCGAGTTATTAGATCGCCATTGTTAAAAAGTCTTGCCACTGTGTGCTATTCTTATTTAAAATTTTGAATAACCACTTTGATTATCCAGATTTTTTTGCATCAACTTAATTTTTACGTTTCGAGGGTTAATTCAAGAGGGGGGAACACTTTATATTTCTACGTCACCTACAAATATATTTAAATATTTACCTATTTACACAATGTGTAATTATTGTAATTTATTGGGTAATCAGATATTTTTAATTCCTAGACTACCAAAATAAAATCTTTGTATTTTAACTCATGTGTTTGTATACTACTTTTTTTAATTATTACACAGCCACACGAAAAAAAAGTTGTCTGTACTTTTCATGCCACATATGTTATCCGTAGTATTTTTGCCTCCTGATCACGAATCCGATGTCAGAATTGAGCTATCACATCACAGGAATTTCCTAACCTCAAAAAACAAGTCAAAAACAGCAAAAATTCACGTTGTATTTTTTTCTTTACCCTCCTGTTTTGCATTTTTATTCCTGTAGAACAGTGTATCAAAAAATAAATAAATAAATGAATAAATAAATAAATTATTTGACTTCATTTGATAGGATTTAATGTATTTTTTTATGATTTATTTAAATTCGCTCTACGTCTTTAACATAAACTAAAAGTGCAAGAGCTAATAACAAAATATATATTTATAAAAAAAACTCGACGGATGTGGAAAAGCAAAATCTCAGTTCTACTTACACCTATCATTCTAAACCGACAGAATTATACACTTAGGCTGACATTAAAGCAATTGTAACAAAATTAACAATCCGCTTAGAGACACAGTTACCAGATGCACTCTGTGGCACAATGTATTTATTGTGGACAATGAGGCGTATCATCCTGTTGATTTCTTAGTATATATCAGTTATTTAAATAAATTATATACTTTTCACTTAAAATTAATTGTATTTACATGCACAATTGAAAGTGCACAGTTGCTGTCGAGAGGGAAAATATATTTTGTCTCGCACTGATTTCCACTAATTTTAAGTATCAATTCAGTAGGATATTATTATCGCAACAAATTACTTTCGTATTGAGTTCCTTAGATCAAGGTTAAGAATTTCTACGAGAAAGTAATTTAGATCGAAATTTATGCATTTTATATGCAAATCATTCGTGGCAATTTTGGGAGCGGTTTGTGAAACTGATTTTTTAACAGATGTCGGTTATTTAGAATATCTGTAATAAGGCAGATAACTGTACAGATATAAATAATTTATAAGTTTTATAATCGCTTTCTAGTTTGTGCAATTGGTGCACTGTTTCCCTATGATTTAAAAATACACTTCGGTACGGCACTGGAAACTGGTCCACTGTAAAACCTGACCCTGCCTAAGGCAAAGCATGCAGTCGTAGCACGGCACAATGGCAAAGTGTAATAAAAAATTTAACGGACAAAAAATTGAAAGAATTTCTTTCCTAAGAAACAAATAAAATTTTATGAAACCTATTTTATATCAGCAAATTCAACTGCTTTTACCGCATTATTAATAATTAATAAAATTAATTTGTGGTTTGAATTAATAAAATAATTTGACGTACCTGATGTTACAACACCTGTTCAAAATTTTGTCCACCGACGTGTAAACACATTTGGGGCTGATCCAGCTTCTACGAACTAACACAAATGTTGTCTTACTTCACTATAACACAAATAGGTACTTCACCATAATACAAATGTTGTCTTGCTTCATCATAACACAAATATTTCACCATAAAACAAATACTTCACCATAACACAAATACTTCATCATAACACAAATATTTCACCATAACACAAATACTTCACCATAACATAAATACTTTATCACAACACAAATACTCCACCATAACACAAATATTTCACCATAACACAAATGTTGTCTAGCTTCACCATAACACAAGTACTTCACCATAACACAAAAACTTCATCATAACACAAATACTTCACCATAACACAAATACTTCACCATAACACAAATGCTTCACAATAACACAAATGTTGTCTTGCTTCACCATAAAACAAATACTTCACTATAACTCAAATGCTGTCTTGCTTCGCCATAAATTAAAATGATATACGTCAACTTCGAGTTATACACGTAAGCCATTTTTGACACATGGAAAAGTAATGTAATACCTACTAAAATTGAATTTCAGTATTTGGAATCGCCTGGAGCCACGTGGAGAGAGAGAGAGACCACAGTAGCCCAGCTAAGTGTTTTACTACAATTTCAATAATTTTTTTCTCGGAAACTATAAGGATTAGAAAAAAAAAATTTTACGACCTTGACTCCATTTTTTATGACGCATCTATTCTCAAATTTTTCCGGATGTTATGAATCACCCTGTATAATAAAAGGTATTATGGTATGAAGAGGCAGAATTTTGCATCAGATTAATTATGAATATACCAGAAATGTCGAAATAAACTGATTCCTAAATATTTTTACATATTTGATTAGAGTTGTATTCTTCACATGATTACAGTTATATAAGGTTTCGTCGATCCATATCCATATCCAGTCGATATGGATATGGCACAATCATCCTAGCCATATTTCCCTTATTATTAGAGATACGAAGGTATACATTTAATGCAGGGTCTTTTATTTAAAAAATCAAGAATCCATTATTTTGACACCTTTGCAATGTTTATTTGCTCGACCTGATATTAAATTCTACCGCGTTAGAAAGGTTTATTCTTTAACAACTTTTTTATTTAACTTTTCTTTCTATCAATAAAAATTAGCAGTACTTGTAGTATATATATTATTAAAATACAAAAAAATATATTTCTAGACAGTTTTTACTAAGGCAAAATGTTAGCAATACTTAATTTACTAATAAATCAACTGAAAATATAACTTAGTGTTTATAAAGTTCTCATAACTCAATTTTTTTTGATTTTGGAATCAATTTTTATAGATTAATTCGCAATTTATCCAAAACACTTTGATTATAATCGATATCACAGAAAAAGCTATTATAATATATTTACATATTTGGTTATTTGGAGAAAAAAGTCATAATAAAAAGTACTACGCTGCTGGACAACTGTAATGTGTATATTAAAATGTACTTGTTTCTTACGGCTAACTATCCAAAAAGATTTTTTTTTATATACACATCACCAAACGGAGGAGTTACATCATACTATTTGATTTGACAAATGCTTCAGTACTTATTACCGTTTATTATTGTTTACGTTAATATTCCAAGTGTTCAAAATGACCTTAATGTATGGCATTGCAGAATTAAAGGATATTATTTTAATTTATAGCGAAGCAATACAAAATGCTGTAGCAGCTTCTCGCTGGAATGTACAGCGTACGGACAGACAGACGTGTGCCAAATGCTGCTACAACGATGATTCAAGCGCAGCGTTTGTGGCCGAATCGCGGAAAATATGCAGACCACAGGGGTCCATTGTATATCCCATTTTTTTTTTGTTGCAAATTCCCCTGTAGATGTATACATATAACCATAAAGTAGTTTAGAGATCTGATCGGAAATGTGTGGCTATACACATAAATCGTCTTAATAACAGGCAAATAGTCATTGATATTCAGGAAAAATCAAATCCACAAACTGGTTTTGACATATAGTTAGTAGGAGTCTAAATCTAATATGATGTTTTAATCCAAGTTGTTTGCATACCTTCAGTTCAGCGTTTGCTATGCACGGAATTCATCGGAATGGTTTGGTCTCTGGAATCGATACCGGATGTAAATGGAATTGTCTTTAGCTATTTTAAGATGAGGTAGTCAGCAGCATTCTTGAAGTACATCAGATCAAACGTTCAATAATGAATGCTTTCATCTATAAAGATCTTTATTTTGTAGAGAACAAGATGTACTATGGACAGGGTTTGATGATGTAGCATAGTTATAGATTGTTTACTTTTCGCAGTCACTAATAATTGTAGGTGATGATTGTCATAGAAGTGAGGTTTGTCGATACTCCTGTGATTTAGGTACATAAATATATACAAGGTATAAACAATTGATCGTAAATATTCAATTTTTTAGAGCTGTATTTGATAACGCTGTTTAATAACACTTGAAAAAGAGGAATGGGTTTTCAAAATTTTTTGTTTTGGGAAGGGAATATTAACAAGCTTGGCAAGAGTATAAATGTTTCCTTACTACTATCGTAGTATTTAACTACCTGGTAATTCCTTCATTGCAACCGGGCGTACCAACATAAAACATCATTTAAATTAAGGAAATGGTTATTCCGAAGTACGTAATGATTAAGTATGGGTAATTATAAAATTTATTAACCATCTACTTATGCAAAATAACTTAATTAACCATAACTGATTTATATCAGTATCGTTCAAGCAATGAAGATTATGTTTGACATGAAAAAAATATATTTGGTGAAATACGACAGTATATAAAATTTGCTACTATATGATTACGTTTATATTACTGCTAATAGTAAGAAGAAACAGTAGAATTTATGAGGCAAGTGAAAGAAATGAACTGCAGAGTTCATAAGTATAGCAAAATCAACCAATTGCACCTGTGTTTACTATTCAAATTTTCACGCGTTTATCCACCTATAGACAATTTTAATTTTGTGTTACTCCAAGTTAATCCTTATATTCAATATTTTGAAGTAAGTATAAAAAATTATATTATAATTTTGACTCGCATAGCATTATCATTTATGATTTAGTAGTAGTTTAATTTTCATTATTTTAGTTTTGTATAAATTTACCACATATTGAAAAAATTTTGATGAAATGTAATAATAATTTATTGTTATTTGCCGAAAAGTAGTAACGCAATAATAGGAGCTACTGCAGATTATACAGCGTGGCAAAAAAGTTCTGCATAAAATTCATATTTTCGTTAAACAATTTTTTTTTTCAAAAAACGGTGAGACCCGTCGATTTTTATTTCATCCAGGGCACCTTGTTATGTGAAAAAAATAATCCGATAATCCACTTTCGGCAGCGATGACATAATTTTTTTTTAAATGACCGCATATTTTTTTCGTTCGAAATTGATGACAGTGATAATTATCTAAACAACGGTGTGAAAATTTCGATGTCTTACATAACAATTTTTTTTAGAAAAATGCACCTTAAGTTCTTATAAGTGATAATTGTCTACTTACACTATTAATGGCTCCGAAAAGGACAAAGTTGACAAAATTACATTTCAAACGAGTAAAATTACACTAATGTTTGTGTAAGTCTAGCGAAATTGTTCGAATTGCCCACCCTGTACCATTTGGCATTGTCCTAAGCGTGTGTAAACGCCGTCTACACTTCGTTCAAGCATTCCCGGGTCGATTTGATTTATTTCAAAACGAATACGGTTTTTAAGTTCTTCCAAATCACCTGGTCTGTTTGTGTACACACGCGATTTCAAATAGCCCCACAAAAAAAAGTCTAGAGGTGTTAAATCAGGCGAACGCGGAGGCCACTCGATTGTTCCGCGTCGCCCGATCCACCGGCCAGTAAACGTGTTATTCAAGTACTCCCGTACTTGCACTCCATAATGGGGCGGTGCACCATCCTGCTGAAACCAAATTCTTTCCTCAGGAATATCAGGATCCTCGTTGTTCGGGAATAACTCTGCTAAGCTTGGGACCAAATCGAACCGCAGGAAATCCAAATAGCGAGCAGCAGTTAAATTTTCCTCGAAAAAATACGGGCCTAAAATACGACGCCCTATTATTCCCGCCCAAACGTTCACCTTTCGGGGGTGCTGATGATCTACTTCTTGCACCCAGTGCGGGTTTTCCTGAGACCAATACCGGCAGTTATGTCGATGCACCGATCCATTAAGATAAAAAGTAGCCTCGTCAGAAAAAATTATGTTCTTGAGGAAGTCGGGGTCTCCGTTACATCGATGCATTAAATCTTCACAAAAGTGGAGACGGCGGTCTGGGTCGTCCTCAGTCAATGCATGTATCAAGTGACCCTTATAGGGGTGAAATTTCTCTTTTTTGAGAAAGTTCACCACAGTTACATGTGAAATATCATTGTTCAATGCAATCGACCTTGTACTAGAATGAGGGTTGTCCTGGAGCTCCACCAGGATATTCAATCTAGTTTCATCATCTACTCTAGGACGACCCGCACGAGGAGCATCTTTCACACTACCAGTTTCCTCAAACCTTGCCAGTACCCTACTAACCGTAGATTGCGTAATTGGTGGTCTGTCAGGGTACGTTGCATTAAATAATTGGCAAGCTTCTTGATGGGTTCGTAACTTATCGCCGAAACCAATCATCCTCAAAATATCAATTCTTTCGCGTTCACTAAGTTTTGCCATTTCGAATTAAACGATTTCACCAAAGAATGTTAAATCGGTACTGATTTTTAGTCTTCAATATTTCAGGTAATCTACTCCTTTCAAGTAAACATTTCTTTGGATCTTTTTTTTTTAGGAATTTATCGGCAAACTCGAAGACAAAAAGTCGACCTTAATTTGCTACATACTATTTGGATTTTGTGCGGTTGAACTTGGTTCTAAATTTTGCAGTTTAATCAGGATCCTGACAATATCTGATGAATAATTCCGCAAATATTACATAACACCAGTTGCAACTTAAGTTATCTGAAATGCTTTCTGCCGAATAAATTTTTTTCTAAGGCATTTGATCCGTAAACAGCAAATTATTGCATTCAAGAACTTAAGGTGCATTTTTCTAAAAAAAATTGTTATGTAAGACATCGAAATTTTCACACCGTTGTTTAGATAATTATCACTGTCATCAATTTCGAACGAAAAAAATATGCGTTGTCATTTAAAAAAAAATTATGTCATCGCTGCCGTAAGTGGATTATCGAAAAAAAAATTTTTCCACATAACAAGGTGCCCTGGATCAAATAAAAATCGACGGGTCTCACCGTTTTTCGAAAAAAAAATTGTTTAACGAAAATATGAATTTTATGCAGAACTTTTTTACCACGCTGTATATGTCTATGTCGTCGAGGGCTTTGATTTTTGGGGTTAATCTTTTCCAAATTCAAGGCAGTTCAAATCTTTCTTCTTGATTGAAATTATTTCGATTTTTCTGGATTTCTATCGCTTCCCTCTAGTCTAGGTCAAAATGTTTTCTCCTTGAAATAAAAATTGAAAAATTAAAGTGAATATAAAATTGTTCATTTTCTGATAATAAAGTGGAGGGTCCATGCCATTTTTAGGGGGTGATTTCTAGGTCCACAAAAAGAATTTTCATGAAGAAAAAAAATTGCGAAATAAAAAAATTAATTATGGATTGTTGACACTGGGATCTCGAAGAGGGTTGCATGTATATTTGCAATTTTTTTTTTTCATAATCAACTGATATATTACAAATAACCGTTTTTTAAATTTTTCTCACACATTCATATTCCATAAATAAAATTTTATCAAATTAAAATTTAAATAGGTACCTACGTAAAGAAAATGTAACATTCACCTATTAATACAATGCTTTGTATAACAGCATATAGAATTTAAAAAATTCAATATGACTTCCTAGAGTTGGAAGGTAATGCAAAACTTTATAATTATTATTTTTATAGTTGTTGCGTGTTTTTAAGTTGATTAAATTATTTTTCAGAGTCAAACTCGTTTTGCACGGAAGACACTTGCGTTGGTATGAGCAGTGGCACAGCAACGGCTTTTTCGGAAACGGATTTGTGCACTTGTCGCTGCCACCCACACCTGCCAGCCTTCAGGGAGGATCTGCGAATATGTGTGGATGATATTCATGGTAAGTCAACCAACACTTTCTTTATCGTTAAGAAATATGCAAACTATTCCGTTTAACAATCTCTCAAAATATATTCATATGTTAGAAAATACTTATAAGTTAAAATATGTTGGACACCTCTGTTTGGCGAAAATTATTCGTTTGTGTTTAAAAGAGAAGTAGCATGACATTTTTTACAGAATCGCCTTTAATTTTCAAGATATAAATGGAGCAACCTTTGAATAAATTCTATAATTAATGAAAAAGATTTTCCTCAAATATACAAGCATATACAAGATCGAATGAAAAGACTACTATAAAAAGTAGTTCTCCAAGATCCTACTTTGGGATCCCTGTTATTTAGTTTGCATAAGTTATTTTCTTCTTCTTTTAACAATTAATACGTAGATGATACTCAAATTTACTATTCTTTTCTTAAAAACTATTACAAGGTGGTAAAACATACACTAAATGAAGATTTAAATACCTCAAAGTAACTTAATCCGTTGTTGTATCCTGTGAAATCAGCAACGCTAATACATATTTGACAACAGACCCAATATAATAATCAGTAGCAGTATCAGAGACCGCCAAAAATGTGAGTGTTGTTTTAGATAGCATTACTAGATACGGTTGACAGGTTTCTAAATATATTCAAAGACCATATACAGCTTTGAAATGAATTTAACCATCGAAGAAAACCATGTGTCAATAATACTTGCACTTGCTGAATATGGTACGGATAAAACTGATATTAAAAAATCTTTCAAGTTGGTTTGTGATTTAATTAAATGAAGCACCAATTTCTCGAGTGTTTGTTTCCGGATAATCATTATGTCGGCATTTTCCAGTTCAGGTACTGAGACTATTATCGGTTTGCAAATATTAATACTATAAAATTTTAGTCTCTTGGAGACGCTGGTGGATGCTTGGGAAAGATTTGGTACAAGGTAACACTCATTAAGGATATCTATGCTTAGAAATTTGCCATTTCTGAAACTACATAACGTCCGTTTCTAGATATCGGACTAGAACTATGAAAGTAAGAAATTATAAAACTATAAACATACTTTGAATTTAACAAATATTTAAAATGAAGAAGTTTTACAAAAATGCTGAATGGAGAGGGACAACGGAATTCGTATACTAATCTACTCGCGTTTAACAACAAACCATAATATTTTTCATAAATTCACAAAAATCAGTCAGTTTATAGTATTTAATACATATCCGAGAAAATGGCGAAGGCGCCTGTTTTAATGAATTATTAAGTTTAGAAATTGGAACCCCATTTCCTCTAACAATGTCTATGTAGATGTCGCTATACACAATACATTCGTAAAAAAATTGTATTTTATTCATAACGTTCGGGAATCACAAGGACGAACCAATCGCTCTGCATGTGTAAAAGCATTACGGTCTTGCTAGGCGCAGAACCGTTATCAATGCGATGAAACGTGTGGGGTATTGAATGTCAAATCATTGAGGTCGTGACCGGACCATTTTTAATTTCCTTGATTTTTTGGTATTATTTAGTACCCATTTAGAGTAGCTTTCATGAATTTTTTTCAAATTTTTATTTCAACCCCCTAAAAAGTTATGAGCAATATATTTTGGATAAAATATTTTCAAATTCCTGTAACTTGGCAAAACATAAAGATATAAACTTTTTTTCATTTTGTTCGTTTTGAGATGTAGTTTTATTTTTAAACCAAAAAAGTGGTTTTTGTATAAGAGTAGCATGTATTTTTCTTCAAAAAATTCTCAAAAAATCGTCTTTCAATATGCAAATATATGAGACAGGTTCTAGGGTGGGATCTTCTTTTATTCTATTTTTTTTCTCGAAATTACTTTTTTTGCATTTTCTCTTTTTACAGATAATGTACGCTTTTAAACCAAATTTTATTAGGTATAGATATATATATGCTACATAGAAATTATGGCAGGTCGAAAAATTTTCCTTGAATCGCCTTTCGAATGCCACATTGCCTCATAAAAGCAATATCAATAAATAAAGTGTGAGCTGCATCGGATTAAAAAATTCCTAGGTACAATATATCATCACTACGGGACAAATCACTTGATACCATTTTTTTGCGGTAAATATTTATAGTGCATTAACAAGAATTTATCAGCAAATGCAATTCAGCAGGTGGTCGATTTATAGGCCGTCGGATAAGATGACCACTGGCATGAAATGACGGCACGGTCGACTAATGGAAATCTTATATAATAAATACCGAAGGTATTGCGGAAATGACCATATGCCGTATCTTGCTTTATGAGCGTCTAGTTCGCCGCCATAGTTAGCTTGATGGCATCATTTTCTTCATTTCTAAAACTGATTCCTTTCCACAGCAGCAAGTTATGCGTTTATAGTGCCACGGGAAATTTTTCTTGGAAAAGATTCACTTTAATCTTTAATCTTTAAAAATTATCGGTTATGTACCTATTATGTACGAGGCCTGATCAAAGAATAACCGAATTTTATTTTTTTAAACTTTATTATTATTAGAGTTCGGGGTTTTCGTCGGCTAACCATAAGCGTGTTCGTCGTAAACAAATAAATAAACAGGTAGGTATAAATAAAAATAAATAGATTTGTGTACTTTATCTGCGAAAGATCTTTTTTACCCCTTGACGCGTTCGATATTATTAGAATATTAAAACACGTATACACGAAGCAAACGCAAAGCCAAAAACTGCCGTCAGTGCCGTAACTAGAAGAAATTTTACTAGAGGTAAGGTTTTAATTTTGTGCCCCTATTTAATTGTTAAAAATAAGCAAAAACTCAAAAACAAACATTTTATTTTTAAAAATGTAATAAAAACTAAAATAAAACATGATACATTGTTTCACTTAATATACAGGGTGTTTCATAATGATGTGCAAATATTTTACGGAGGTGTTCAAAAAGTAATTTTAGGGGAGGTACTTCCAATACATTTGCTCGATTTGAGCTCCCTCTGAGAAAATATTCAAATCTCAAAATGGCCGAAAAAAGTAGCTTTCATTTTTTTTTATTAAATTTTTAATTCATATTTGCTTAGCTTTTCCTATTAATAAAAAAAGAATTTTTGCAAAATCATGTCAAAAATGACGATCGTTTCTGGTAACTGTTATATTAATTATGTGTACCTAATCGGCAAGGAAAAATAATTTATTTTTTTGCTCGTAAACCATTAAGTATACGGAAAAATGGGAAGAGTAAAAAAAGTTTCTAAATGAAATGTAGTATTTATTAAAAACTATTTTTCTTGTTGGAACTGGCTAACGTAGAAAAAAGTTGTGAGAGAAATAAAACCAAGGGGTGATAATTTCTTTCATTCAAAGACATAAACCAGAAAAATAAGAGTACCAAAAAATACCATTCAACTAGTTGTTAACGTGTACCAAAATTCAAATTTCTAAGTTTAACCGTTTTCTTGAAAAAAATAAAAGCTAATGTTTTCGGATATTTTGACATTTGAATATTTTCTCAGGGGGGTGGGGTCAAATCAAAAAAAATATTTGGGAAGTACCCCCTCCCCCCTTAAATTACTTTCTAAACATCTTCTTCAAATATTCGCACATCATTATAAAACATGTTCTAATATATAAACAAACACACTCAAAGACAACTGTAGAAACAAAAAAATAATAAATACATAAGTACCTAATTATTTGTAAAAAAAATTAAAAGTAAATCTACTAATAAGACAGAAAACATAATAAGTTAATATACAGGGGAAAAATTGTTGAACTTACAGGGGATTCTTACAAATATCTACAACTTTGTAAAAAAAATCAGAAAGGACAGTTCGAAAATGATAAAAAATGAACGGATACAAATATTGAAAGAATTTCTTCCCCAAAGAAAAAATAAATAAAATTTTATAACATCTATTTTACGTCAACAAATTCAACTGCATTTGCCTCTATTGTTATTATTAATTAATACAATTAATTTATGGTTTTAGTTAATAATTATAGCAACTGTTCAAAATTTTGTCCACCGGCGTGTATACACATTTGGGCCCATCTTGCTTCACCTTAAATTAAAACGATATCCATCAATTCCCGAGTTGCTATACACGTAAACCATTGTTGTACTTAAAGAACTAATGTAAACACTAACGCATTTCAGTATTCGGAATCGTCGGGGGCTTCGTGGAGAACGTATTGCGTACAGTCTACAACGCGAATGACGCTAGAGACTACAATAGTCCAGCGATGTTGAAGGTTCAAAATACTACAACTTCAATAATTTAAATTTTTCTGTTCAACTCCTTTCCATGCGCCCTTAGCAGTTTGCGCCCATTGGCGTGTGCCTACTCTGCCTATACCTTGTTACGGCACTGACTGCCGTTATTACCGGTCTCGTACAATGCGCTGTAGCGAAATGCCGACGCGACGGCTATGATCATCCGACCGAGTCCCGAACTCTAATCATTAGTTTTATACATTATTGATTCTTGTTTCCTTCAAAGTATTCCCTTCCCATATCACTCACTTTTGCCAGTGGTGCTCCCAATTCGCGAAGCAGTCCTTCAGTTGAAATGATCTTTAATTATAAGTTTAGTTATTTTCTGAACAGATCTAGTACGTAGTCCGACTGATCAGACCCGCTAACTCTCAATCACGGGGGTCCCGACACACCGCGCCGGGGGGTGATTGCTTTGAATAAAAAATATGGATAATAATTAATATTTAGCTATAACTATTTTTTAATTTGAACGATTTTTTTCAAATGTACACTTCACTATGGGTAATAAATTGTATCTAGGAATCGTGAAATTTCTAGAGGTCTAAAGGGTTTTATTGCTCTTATAGGTTAAAAATTTGATATTTTTTTTAATTGCAGTTTTTTAAAAAAATACATTGTTAATAACTTACAACTAAAGACAGGTAATTAGAAAATTTTACAAAAAGGCCGTCTAATTTTGAGTAAATTTCATTAATTGTTTTCGAGAAAAATTACATAGGTATTTTGCAGGATTAGAACGTAAAAGAAAATTATCACCCATATTATTTATATAATTTGTGGAAATTGAAAATATTAATTAACATATTGGAATATGAACAGAAAACATGGTTCTAAAATATTTTCTCAAAACATTAAATGCTTTTTTTTCCGAATACGGCTAATGTTACCGTTGAAACATGGGGATCTCATCGAAAGATTTAAGTCTTAAAAGTTTGTAAATGCAAGTTGTCACCTTTGGGAACGGAATCGAGGAAATCGTTTACTTGAAGAAAAAATGTGTCAAAATATTAAAAAAAAAATGTTGACGTTAACTCCGTTAATACTGAGTTTTTAGAAAAGAGTAATAGTATCGTCTTTCATGAGAAGAAACTCCCCCTAATTTTGTTGATCATAGCTTTCGGACGCTTTGTAATAATAATTATAAGAATACGTATAGTAGGCTCATATTCGGTACAAAGTAATAAGTCATTACCTGTCAAGGGATCCAGTGCAGTACGGTTTTAAGGGGTTTAGAAATTGTATTATGAAGGGATGAAGGGATCATTTGACGTCTGGCACCATGTTCCTACAAAAATCCCTTTATTCTTATAAACTATTTATTTTAAATTTCCAATAAATCCAATATGTTTTTTAAATTCCACATATGTACTACATTTTACCTCTACAAGCGCCATTGTTGTTTACTTGTTTTTTGGAGGCGTCTCTAATTTACGACCAAGCTCGTCAGGTTATTATTTGACGTATAACCGACCACTTCGTACACTCGATGCACCTGAGCGACTACAGCTACTACCAGAACACAGTGCGTATGAAGCGGTATTTCAGATTTTACATTCAATTTCATTTTAAATTTGAAATGGTTCATCTTACACTTCTTATAAATTATACGATTTTCCTTTGTAATCCAGTAAGCAAAAGTTTTTTCCAGGGAAAAATGTAGAAGTATTTTCTCACCGGTTCTATGTGTTTTTTGGGGTGCTGAATCCGAATCTGAGGTTTGCCACCCCGCCAGGCTTCGGTTTCACAAGGAACATTGCAAAAAACCTCAAATTTTCGGCACTTATTTCAGTTTTTTAACTATAACTCGAATACTAAACGCTTTTTGATTATAACTATGATACACCAAATTAAAGTAGACAAAATTTCCTACAAATACGTATAATGACTTTAAAGTCTGGTCAATCCATAACGCCGTTAGATCGTGTTGAAAAAATGGCAAGATACTGCAATAATATAGGATCGGAGTATCCATCTGTAGAAAATATGAGGCATGTTTTAATAGTTTTCTAAACGCATTCTGCGAGGTGTGATTAGGTTTATAGTACCGTACGCGATTTTCTGTATGTTCAACAGGCGTTCAAAATTCAGGAAACGCAAGATAAAAATATTTTTTTCCTTATTTTTGAATGTATTGTGTGTAGTTGTGTTATACCCCAAAGAAAACTTATAAAACTGGTGCAGTGAAGTGATATTGTTTCTAACTTGCTTAGATTTTGTAAAATGCTGGACAAAAATTTGCGCATATAAACTCCCCCCTTAACACCAATAGAGAAAGGTAGAATATCAGATCATCACCATGAATGTAAGACGTCAATTGAGAGATAAAGAAACAGCTGAATGAAGATAATTATCGATGTTAGTAAGATACGTGTAGGTTTGTAGTGTGTTGTTAGAACAGCTGAGCAAATGGCTTACTAAAAGGCTTGAGTGTGACCACCTGTTATGGCGATGGTAGCCTTTTCCATATTTTTACAGAGAAACGTGGACAATTGGTGGGTCGTCGAGGTGACGAATAAATCTTCACTACCTATATCTCCTGTAACGGGATCCGGTATCTATTATTTTCAATAGGTCGGAACGGCAATAACAATAAAGTGTTTAGCAAAGGAACACCGATGAAAGTTCACGGATTCTTTTAAAATATTTGTTAATTCGGTAATAAATTGTTACACAGAAACGTATATAAGTACGGTACGGAACTCATAGCAAGGAATGTCTGTTTATTCAGACATTTTGGAAGTGGGTTTATGGTTAAAAAATATCAAATAATTGTGAAATGTTTAAATATTTATATAATCTATTTTAAAGTATAGCTCTCTTAAAATAGGGTGTTTTTGTAAATGCGGGGTCTTAGGACAGCCATTGTCCAGCGTGTCAAAAGTTTTAAATTTTTAATTTCTAAACCGCTTGAGATAATTTAACCAAATTCGGTGTGCATATTTAGTTTACAGAAGATATGAAACAAAAAATTACTAGCTTTAGAAACTTACCAGTGGCGGAGGTGTGGGTATCATCGATCATTATTTGCCAAAAAAAAATATATCACCCTGTATAATATTACAAATAAAATAGGCCATCATATGCGCCATTGTATAACCTTCACTTTTTGTCTTAATGTGAATCATAAATTCTGTACGCCAGGATAAAAGTGTACTGAGTCCAAATTAGTAGTTCTTGGGAGAAAACAACTGAAAATTTTTTGTGTAATTTTAATTAATTTCCAATATGATTTTTATTACTACAGAACTAATTATTTTTCTACCACAAGTATTCCCTATCAACTTATAAATAGTAAATACGTGTTAAAAACTAAACTCATTGTTTTTGAAGTTAGGAATTTTTTTTGGACTTAATATCATTTTATTATAATATTAGGTAAAGTAAAAGGGCTCAATACTAAAGTTATACACGTTGAATGATACAGAAATATAAAATTAAGTCCATCACTGAGGTAAAAAGTACAATTTAGTGAAGGCTAAGAGCAAGTTTTCTGATTTAATAATTATAATAAAAACTCCTATCGGTTTTCGGCTTTTGGGCACAATTGATAGTAATTATATGTATGATGAATTTAAATTGATGAAAGATAAACGATTGCTAAATAGGTTATATTAAAGAAATAATGTTAAAAAATAGGCATTTATTTTTTTTAATAAGTATAACACGTTTATTTTAAACCACCGAAAACAAAACATTTCTTTAATAGTGCATTAATCGCTGACTTTTCGTGCGAAACTACCAGTACAGTGGACTTAATATTGTCTGTTTAATCCTACTTAGATAAAATTACGGACTTAATATTAAAATTTTCAGCATGCGCCAGTTAAAAAGTGTTCCACTAATTTAGGTTTGTTTTATCCCGACAGATGATGTGACTTAATACTGTTATAAGTATTCTATTTCCTTTGGTATCATAGGTGACACTTAAAATGGTTTTGCATATTAAAGTGGACTTAATACTTAGCGCACATTGCTGCAAAAGTCCTATTTACGAAAACAGTGGACACTTTTATCCTGGCGTACAGGATTAGTTTGGTCCTTTCTGAAGCATCAACAGTAATACCCGTAGCACATACAAAGGGTTCAAGCCTTATTGCCGCAAGACTATCCTGCTCGCCTACAATTTTGTCACTGCATTTTGCAAAAAAATTGAACAAAATATTGACTTTATCGCTAGTATATTGTTTACCGACGAAGCTAATTTTTCCAGAGATGTTATAATGAACTTCCACAACACGTTTGGTTTTATGCTATAATGAAATCTGAATTTCATCAGCAGTTTTCTTTGAACGTATGAGTGGGTATTATTCGAAATTTCCTTGTTGGGCCTTATTTTTTACCAAGAACTTTAACCAGTGCCTTCTACAGACATTTGCTTGAAAACGTTTTACCTAAACTACTTGACGATGTTCTCTATACGCTAAGAGCAAGAATGTGGTTTAAGTACGATGGAGCTCCCCACATTTTAGTTTTTTAGTTCGACTACTCGTGAATTTGTAAATGAAGTATTAGGTAATAACATGATTGGACGAGGCACTCAAGAACCAGGTCAAGCTTGGTCACCCAGATCACCCGATATGAACCCTATTGATTTTTTTGTTTGGGGACATCTCAAGACAATAATTTCAAATTGATTCTAAGGGGCACTATCGTCAACAAATTATAGCTGGTTGTGATGTGATATGAGCTACTCCTGGAATTTTGCACGTGTTCGAGCTGCAATTTCAAGATCTGAAGCATGTATTTTGGCTGAAGGTGGCCATTTCCAATATTTGTTATAATACATCATATTGTTAATTAATCATGTTGTTATTATTTTAAGTATCTAATATAATGAGTATCATAAAAATGCACTTGATCAAATAAATCAATATTGTTGTTAATCGGTTTGGAATACAAAAAAGTGTAAAGAAACAAAAAGTGAAGAAAATACAACGGCGCATATGATGACCTATTTTACTTGTAATATTATACAGGGTGATACATATATTTTTTGGTAAATATTGATCTGATACCTACACCTCCGTCACTGGTAAGTTGCTAAAGCTGGTAATTTATAGTTTCATACCTACTGTCATACTAAATATGCACACCGGTTAGATTATCTTAACCGGTTTAGAAATTGAAAATTAAAAACTATTTTTTTTTAATTTTTGATACGCTGTAGCTGGACAATGGCTGTCGTAAGATCCCACATTTATATAACAAAAAACCCTTAATTTTGACCACAGAATACGTCCCTGGATTTTTTATTTCTACTTAAAATTAGATGGATGGATTTTACTTATGTATTATAATAATATAAAATTGCAATATCAGCATTTACACATGGCAGCAGATAATCTATTTTTTAATTAAAAATATTTGATATCAACTGTTAACCGATATATGTTAATCTCTTTGATAAATTATAACTTTATCCGGGTTGCTTTCCCGTACGTTTTTTTTTTTTTTTTTGGTATGTATATTTAAATATCAACATGTATTTGTCATAATATACAGATAAAAGCCGAAGATTTATTGATTATTACTATTTTATAATAATTAATTCAATTATAGACATTATAGCTGTGATTTAGAGCAGTGCATTGAGATATCACTATTATCATAATCGTTAAGCTTTCTATAGTTGTAATAACTAACAGTTTAGCAAGTTGAGGTGTTTAAAAATACTTCTAATACTATACAAAATGATATACAAGGATGTATCTTTATAGATACAGGGTTCACATAATTCTGTTTACTTTGATGTGGCCAAAAGAGTCTAATAGTAGTCCTATTCACTGTTCGTAGTTGGCAACACACAGTGATTTACGTCGTTCAGTGGCGGGTTACGTGCAGTGGCAATAGGGTCACATATTCATTTTAATCACAAAAATACAACGCAAAAAGCGGAATGTTGGCAATAATTAATTTGAGGGGTTTATTAATTTGCTAAAGGAATGGATTAATTAAAAGTAAATATTATTATTATTAACCTCAAAATTAACCATAAGAATCGATTTTTAACAATTATTTATCTGTCTTTTTTTTATGCGAACTTCAAAGTAAAAGCAACAATTTTTAAATAAATTTACGTTTACTTTCTTCATTTAGAAATGCGAATAAAAAATCGATTTGGAAACTCTTCCTGGAATTGCAAAAAAGATGAATGGATCCATTTTCATGTCGTTGACCACTCCGAAAGTAGGCCACTACAATAAATTTATCGTCTTCTAATGAAAAGACTATTTCCTAACCTAAAACAGTTCGAGTACTTTATATCGAAGAAACCATCAGTATTTGCTTCCTTGCCACAATACTAACAATTAACGGTTGATTACCGTTGAAAAACATCGATTATTTAGAAGTTTAACGATAAATTCAAATAAAAACACAATCGGCGAATACAAATAAATACAATAACAAGCACACCCGAGAAACACGGACGTCTCTGAATTAACAGATCGTGTCGGTCGGAAATCTAAGAAAACGGAAAGTAATTTTGATCAAATAGAAGTAAATTTTAATATCTTTAGTAAACACGCCTTTTTAGTAGACATAGAATGCCAAACCTTTTAATACTGTAATACTAAAGAACAGCTCCATCCAAATATATAAATATATACAGGGTGTTATGTTAACATTTTTAGTAAGTTTTAAAAATAAAATCAGAAAACAGCCGAATTTTTTTAATTACGCGCTGATAGAGATATTTAGTGATATGCAGTTGGCAGCATTGCGTTACGTATAACCTCATCTGTAACGAAATATTCTTGGATTGTTGATATCTCATTTAGTTTTCGTGATATTAGAATTTGAATGTAACGTGTTTAAGTGTTAGTGATGATTTTTGAAAAGTGTAATTTTCTTAAACAACGACGCAACGAAAAATTTTGCTTGAAACTGGGGAGCACATTCAGGGAAACGTTTTAACTTTTGGCACAAACTTACGGACACGATGTTCTGGGTCGTACACAATGTTACGAATGGTTTTCACGATTTAAATGGTCGTCAATGAATTGAAGATGATCCTCGATCAGGAAGGCCTTCGACTTCATCAAATGATGGCTCCCACGGTCAAAAAGACAAAGATTGACTGTCAGAGAAATTGCAGAAAAGGTTAGCATCTCATTTGGGTCATGCCATGAAATTTTGACTGAAAAATTGAACATGCCGGACTGCTTCGCGAAAAGTTGTGAGTAGAGGCGGGAAATTCTTTGAAGGAGACCAATAACGTATAAAATTAATAATAAAGTTTAAAAAAATTGAGTTCGGTTATTTTCTGAACAGACGTCGTATTTCCATCGCTCTTCCTATTTCTATAGTGACAACAATTTGCCCTCTTGGCATATTAATAGCGATCAGTCTACATAGGTACTAGCAATAGCAATTAGAGGCTGCTTGCTTTCCCCAATAAATATCCCGTGTAACTGCATCCGAAGCCGTTACCTAAAGTTAAAACAGCACTAGGGGAATAAATCGCGTATAAAATAACGGTACGCTACCTTTTGGAAAACGTTGCCCGTACCAATCGTAAACTCTCCGATAGCATCAATATTGTTTATAATCAAAGGAGCGATTCCCGAAGAGTGGTTTTGCGAGTACGTGTGCATCATTTCTATTATTGTTACATCTCGAGTTGATGTGCACCTTCTCTGAAAGCGGTCGACTGCGGTAGAGACGTAAATAAATCATACGGTGATTCCGATGCTTGTCTGCTGCATGCTTATGCAATGATTGAATGTTAATGGTGTATTAATATTTATCTATACCTAATGAAAAAGTTGCTTTGAGCTTTGGACGCATTATCGTAACAAGTCGTGGTGAAATATGCGGAAATATCAATTACATTATTTTAAATAGAAACGTAAACTGTTTTCCTTCTAAAAATTCTGATTAGCTTAAAAAAATTATATTGGACTTTTAATTAGTTTTTAATTAGAGTTGTGAGAACGAAAACAGAGGTGTTTTCGAAATCTACATTTTTAGTTTGAGAAGTTTGTGTTTAGACAAAACTAAATTTATAAAATGAACTCCTTTACTCATCCTTTTGGAGTTATTTTAAATTTGTTACTTCTTTCCGGTGCAATATAAATACCTAGTTAAATAAAAAATATAATATACAGTTAAATGCTATTAAATTATAAATTAAAAAAATATATTGATGAAACAATTGACGAATCTTGAGTTTTATTTGTGTTATAAGTCATCATAGTAGATTTATGTAATTTATTTATTGCATAAAAATGTCTAAAGGGCAAAGCCTAATTACGGGATAAATTACAATGTAAGAAATACACTTGAAAAATATAAAGAATTAAACAAAAATACAAATGAAAAATGTAAACCAAACAGTATAGACAACAGATGATGGAACAAGGACATTTAAATAAAGGGGACTTATTTATTTACATTTCTAGATGAAGCCTGGTCTATTCACAGTCTAATTGTATCATTGTTATCAGCTGTATAATTATACTGGAAATGTACTTAATATTTTTATCGCAATTTTCATCACAATTGTGAAAATTATTATTATAGGATAGTATTATTAAGTTATGCATACAATATTGTTAAATTCTGTACATATTAANTGGTGTATTAATATTTATCTATACCTAATGAAAAAGTTGCTTTGAGCTTTGGACGCATTATCGTAACAAGTCGTGGTGAAATATGCGGAAATATCTATTACATTATTTCCAATTAATAGAAACGTACTCAGTAGGGGTTCGAAAATTAACCTAAACGTATCATTTTCTTCGTCTAAAACCATAAAAATAAATAAGGACGGAGGTAATAACCTGAATTTTCATACACTCTTGTTATTCTGACACGTCGTCAGAAGTAACTTGCTTCACTAATGACGCAACAGGTGTTTCTAATACATATTTGTCAGTTCCAGATAGCCGATTGAGAGGGAGTTGATATTTTTATTTATTGTTTTGTATTGCACCCAATCTTGAGTTTCATTTGTGTTGTAAGTCATCAGAGTAGATTTATATAATTTATTTATTGCACAAAAATGTCTAAAGGGCAAAGCCTAATTACGGGATAAATTACAATGTAAGAAATACACTTGAAAAATATAAAGAATTAAACAAAAATACAAATGTCCTTGTGATGGAACTTATTTTGGAAAATTCTATCTGCCATGGCCGTAACCAGGGGGGCAGGAGACCACGGCCCCTCCTAATTTTTGCTGCATGCTGTAAGTTTCAAAAATTATATTATTATTACTGGCCATTCGTTCTGTATAGTTTTAATTAATATAAAAATTTAAACAACAATAAGTATATTATTTATTTTGGCCGTTTTTGGCCATTTTGCACTAAATTCCTTGGTTTAACCATATATTCTTGGTATTTCTGAAACCTTGATTTCACATACTGTTTGTTCAATAACTGGATCTCGCCGCCCTTCCCTAGGAAAATGTCTGCCTACGCCTATGCTATCTGCTGTTAAAGATTATAAGACCTATTCAGGAAAATCTGTACTGTTTTAATGTATTCATCGATGGCATTTTTGAAATATATTTTTTCAAATGTTGCTATAGTGCGAATTGAAAAAAATAAAAGAAATTAATAAACTTCATCGCAAACATCACTCATAGGTTGTTTTTAACACTTATTTGTTTTTGCTTGCTTTGAGCTCTTAATCGAAAGTAAGTAAATAACTAAAAAACACTAATCACAATTAATATTTGTGTACGTTTCGAAAGTTTTTCCACTTTTCAAAAGAAGCATTTTTTAACTAAAATTGACAAATATGACAGTTTATAACATATTAATTTTTCAACTTTCATATATGCTTGAGATAGTTAATATTTTGTCTACAAATAAAATCTCTTGTAAATTTTTAAATAAGAATATGGTTATCGAGATAATTGCAATTTTCGATATTTCTGCAGTAAAATGCAGGTACACAAATAATGAGTATTTTAGAAGTCTGAAGAATTTCCAAATCTCATTTTAGAACTTGGCAAAGTTTATTAAGAAAATATTCATAATGTTTCATGTTTATTACTTACTTTGTACTTTATACCCCTACCAAGACAATTCACCTATTTAAAATGATTTCGCAGAATTAGGTTCATCGTAAGGTGAGTAATACTTATACTTAGTTATTCTTTTCACACAGATAGAGAACTTCATAAAAATGTGACTTGCAGTTTGAATTTCAGATGATTTCCCATGATATTCTGTTTGCCGTTTGATTGAATTTGAATTATTTTTGTTTTATTCATGCAATGCCTAATTGCTTAGAAATAAGAAAATATTTATAATAACTTTATTAAATTGTCCACGCAGAAAAAAACAATAAAAATACAATTTAATATATATACTTACGTTAAATATAAAATTATTTTCAAAAAAGTTGTTGGAAAACGTAGAGCATAATTTTTATTTATTTATTTAGATTCTATTTAATTTAACAGGTTTTCCTCCAAATACAGTAATAATAATGATTTAACTAATATTTTCAGTAAGCCTAGAAAATTTTGACTAACAGCAAAAGAAAAGGTGAAGAAGGTTAACAACAAATTTATATTTATCACAGTCAGGATGATAATATTTTCATTAGGTACCTGTTATGAATACCGATATGTATGGCATATGTGGCATAAAAGTAGATTTATTGCTGTGACGTCTTTGACTGGTACTATAAATTAATATACCTAGCAAGTCAAGTTTTTTATCTATTTCTTGGAGATGATAATAAATTTGTGATTTCTCTTACGTATTATTGCTCTAATGCGCAGTAAATACTGCACCTGAATATGTATAACATTTTCTTGAAATGTTTTGGAACAACTAAAAATGTAGCAATATGTATACAACAAGAAATAGTCTTTATCTACGATAGTATTAAATGTGATAGTTTTTTTTACCTTATTTCCACCACTGCCCTCACAGGTCCTAGTCCGAGAACAACAAGGGCTGATCAATGGTTTTTAGCTAAGACTAAGGAGGTCTTATTGTTATAAAACTAAATTGCAAATTGATAAATGTAATCAAATTGTGTTAACTTTAAAAATTTACTGTAGCCGTCCTAATCAACCGATTTCAATTTTTCAAAAACCATTTGAAAGTTCGAGCGGTCTTTTCTATGTGAAAAAATTTTCAAGTATCTAGATGCTTTATTTGAGGCTGTGCAACATTATGAAATTTCGAAAAAAATTTTCAAAATTTTTTTCAAAAAATTATTTTGCGAAAACTATCCAATCGATTTTAATTTTTGGTGTGTTGTTTTATTATCCGCTAAAAAAATATCCAAAAAACTTGATTATTTTGCCTTTTTTCATCAATTATTGCTATTTTGCAACATCGGTAATAAATTTAAACATTTTTAACCTACAGTATATTGTGCAAAATTCAATTCTAAAATTTTTTTTCCTCTTTAATGTTCTTCCAAAATGCATATGTTCCAAGATATAAGTAAAAAACTCAGATAAAATAGATATTTTTAAAAAAATTTTAAACATTTTTGCAATTTTGAAAATGTTCCGGACCTCGCCCAGATCTAGGGATCTACACCTTTATTATGCGAGTTGTACTGAAGGTATTTCAGCAAAAATTAGCTTGCCCCCTCTTACATCCAAGAAGTGGAATATTTCGACAGATCCGTCCTGGTCTAATTTGCAAGGAAGGGTCGGGATAGAGTGACATTATTTTTGCGGATTCTATCGTCCACAGAAACGGGGATGAAGGAGAACCGATCGAAATTTTTTTTAACTACTTAGTGGATTTAATATTCTAGGATTGTTTGCCACGCATTTACTTACCTTCACTGATTTTTACAAAAAATTACAGCCTACATGCTGTTATACGGCTAACGCTTTTTTGAATAAGATATGGTGAGTAACATATGCTACAAACTGAGGTTAAAAATGTTATTAAAACATAATTCTATAGAGTACAAATTAGTTCCACCGAAGAAACACGATAATTTCTAACGGAACGATCTATCTAAATTAAAACCGAAAAAATCTGTTACACTACTTTATCGAATCTATTTACATAGAACAGATGTGAGTTTAGTTAATCTTTTAGAACTTTATAACACAGATATTAAAAATATTAATGAGACATTCTCCTCTCCTTTAACCTCGAGAGGTCGAAGTGAAAGACATTTTACTAAATTCTCTTTAATTAGCGGTTTTCAATGTTTACTTTTACTGCAATCGTTAACGATTTAATATGTTAATTTTATCTTGCAAAACTGTTCACATCTTAAGAGTTTTTATATCTCAAGAACCGACAAATATTTTAATTGAGTCCGTGTTTTAATTTCAACGAAATAATAAATATACGCCAATGACTTATTTCGATGCATGACTTAATCCTCTTTCTTATTTCACCACCTATCTCTATATTTTTAAAATAATAAAACGAAAAAGTGACGAGAAAATGTTCTCTAAGCATTTTAAAAACGTCTATGATATACATGAGTAATTTGACTTCATATAAATAAGACATGAGAATGAGAAACATTAGAGAAAATCTATGTAATATAAACTACTGCAAAAAATTAAACTGTAAAAAAAGAATTTCCAAAGTCTTTCCGTGATTTTTGACAAACTGTATTTAGGTGAGAAATGTCCGTATCGGGAATTAAAAATAAGCATTTTCAAGTTGTAAGATTCTAGTTTTTAGATCTTTCGGTCAAAATTTGTAGATTATCATGCAATTTTAAGAAACAGTGCGACAATAGTTATTTACGTAACAAGTCCGGAAAATACTGTTTTTTTGGACGAGTTGACAAAATTCTAGGACGAGCCGTAGGCGAGTCCTGGAAGTCTGCGAGTTCAAAAAAACTGTTTTCGGACGTGTTGCGTACACTATTTTTTCGGCAACCATGTAGAATAACAAATTAATGAGACACATTTCTTTATTATATTTTTTTGTAGAACAAAATTTCGAACATTTTAATTCTTATTTGTATTAAATATTGAAATTCGAACAGAAGATAGGTACTAACAGAAACATTCTAATTCTTATTTATATTAAGATTTATAGTAAAATTTGAGCAATTGCTAATATTGAAAGGGTTTAATTTGTTTGAAATGCTTGGTATATTTAAATGCCTTTTGTAGTCAGAACAAGAAGGTAAAGTTTCCGTTTCATATTGATTGTTTTCATCTGATAATTTTTGAATGGTCTTGGCAATTTTAATTTTGTTTGTTAGTGAATTGTCTATATATCCTTCAGCGACATTGGTAGACTTCCAGCCACCGTGTCTCTTCAAATTTGTGATGTTTCCACCATTATCAGCAAATATCGTCGCTGAAGTTCGACGCATGCTATGGCCTGTGTAATTTTTAGGATTGGGTAAATTTAAAAATTCTGCAATTCTTAATCCGAGATTCCCAAAACTGTGGATACCAACGGGCTGAATCGAACATTTTCCTTTTTTGTAATTCACGAATAATCTGTTATGTGGAGTATGGGATGGCCGTAAAGATAAATATTGCCTATACAACAGCAGGTTTTCTTGCCCAATTACAACAAAATTTCTCTCAATATGTGTTTTAGAATCTGGTATTTTCACGAGCAACATATCTTCTTTGTCGTTTATTAGATCAATTGACATTTTTGTTAGTTCTTCCCGTCTACACGCACCGGCTAACCCAATAATTGTTGCTACCTGAAAATGAAGCAAATTAAGTTGATACTTTTATATCCTACAATCGTAATATTTTGTTAAAATTACCTTTAGCATTAGATATGTTTCATTATCTGCTTCTCTAATGAATTTGTTGATTTGCTCGCTGCTGAAGACTTCTGATTTCTTTGCTTTATAACCAACATTCTTCCTTTTAAGAAATGCGATTACCTTTGGGAAAGTGGCTATGTTTACATTTTTCTTCACTAAAATGGTACTTTTCAACATAGAGTACATGCTCCACAGGGTAGAGGATTTGACAGTTTCAGATTTTTGCGCCAAGTAAGCTAAAATTACATCCTCTGTAATAGTTTTGCATTTCTTCATATCCATCCATCTCGTGAACAAATCATAAACGTTTTCGTACCTGGACTTTGATTTTTCAGGCAATAATTGTGCTGTAGCAGCAGCTGCTGCATTGGAAATTTCGTAAGGCACATTTTCAAACTCACTATCGCTGTTGCTTTCCATAGTTTATTGCGACAATTGCGACCAAAAACCATGCAAACTTTCGAAAATTAAAATGTCAACTAATTTCACTTCAGATAGCTGTCAGTCGTTATTTCGTTGCTATGGTAATGTTCAACTGCATTTATCAAAATCATACCTTCCAAGATTTTCATATTCACAATGACAACAACGATGTGATTCTTCCCGGCCTAGTCCGGGAAGTGCGTACTTCCCGGACTAGGCCGAAAAAGTGCTACTTTCTCAAGGAAAAAGCGTCCGGGAAGTAGCCACTTCCCGGACGGTTGCCGAAAAAAATTTTTGCAATTTCTTTTTAATTTTTTTTCCACTAAGCTATTGCATGGATCAGATAGCTTGTTAGGGTCACGTTTTTTGAGCTTAAACACTTCATAATTATGAGTAAAATGGAAAAAAAAATTTTGAGGTTTCCTCACATTTTTACCGTATATAACGTTTAAATCGGTGAAAACACAAAAAGTTTGAAATTTTTTTTTCAGAGAAGAAAAAGGGTACCTTTGAAAAAAGTGATTACAGACTGCACAAAAATTAATTAGAAATTTGTCTCAAAAAATGGTATGAATTGGGGTTGAAATCTGGTTTGGGTCATCAACTTTAATTTTAATTTAATTAAAAGTTGATGAACAGAAGCATAAGGACAACAATTGGATTTTGTTTTCTTCAGTGTCCGGAAGGTTTTCCAAAATAAAAACAAAAAAAACTTTTCAATTTAAACGTTATTTGCGGTAAAAATGTGTTCCATTTTAATCATGATTATGAAATGTTTAAGCTCAAAAAACGTGACTCTTTAATTTTTTTCAAAAGTTTAACTGTTTGAAACAATGAGGCGGTTTGTTAGATCGAGATGAAACATCACAGGGTTGTTCTGGGTATATCGAACTGTAAAAGTCATTCATCACATTAGCCATTTCGTGAACATTTCTAATCTAGCCATCAATTTTCTGAAAAACCATTAATTGCCCTTTTTTCCTGTTTTTTTTTTAAATTCGTGTAAAAGATGAAATAAAACATTTTTCCGAAAAGTTGCAGCAGCATGTTATAGGAGATTTATTCCAGTTTTCGAAACTGCTCTTCAATTCTCTGTACGACCATTTGTCGCCGAGATATCGATGATCGAAGACAAAAGGATCCTTTTGCATTGAATGTCCGATATTTCGATGAAAAACGGTGGTATCGAAATTAAAAAAAAAAGAAAATTGAAGCTGAATAAATAAGCTATCTGGTCCATGCAATCTTAGCTGAAAAAAATTTGTCCAAGTTACGACCATTTTTCATCTAAATACGGTCTGTCAAAAATCACGGAAAAATTTCGGAAATTCTTTTGACCCTTTAATTTTTTGCATTAGTGTATTTCCAGGCTATTTTTAATCAGTACATTTCGTGGAAATCATATTTATTTGCAATATATTTATGAGAGAAAATACTTTATTAAACTTTCTCAACCAGAAATAGATTTTCATTATATTATTGGTATAATCAGTTACTTCTATGGAAAAATGTTACNGTGGAAATCATATTTATTTGCAATATATTTATGAGAGAAAATACTTTATTAAACTTTCTCAACCAGAAATAGATTTTCATTACATTATAGGTATAATCAGTTCTTATATGGAAAAATGTTGCAATAACAGTTTCTTCTGAAATCCGTCGGTTGAAAAATTTATAAACGATTTAATAAATAAATAAATCATGAATGTATTTTTTATCTTCCCACTGTTTCTTTTTGAAAAAGTGTCATGCCATGAAATTTTGCTCAAAAACGGCAGCAGATACGAAAACATTGCAAGAGACATTTCTAAACTGAATGTAGAAAAGACCGGTGGTGTACCGGAAACAAATTTAAATTTGGAGGTTTGAAAAGGGATCTGAAAATTATTGAAACTTTAACACCCTGTACCATGGAAACGAAGCATTTACGGTTTCTATGAACTTTTTTACGTAAAATCATGCGTTGATTCATGCCTCTGAATAGAGATATACTATTATAAAACATCCTGTATTAATTTATACTATTAATATGTATATGTAAGCCGTTAAGGATGAAGATAAAAACATGCTACATCCTTTGAATAGCTTCTTTCAAGAGATATAAATAATTACATGAAAACGCGCCATTAAATATAAATAAGTAAATACTTAGATGTATTTACATAAATATCAGTTATTTGCTCTTCTGGCTTTCTATAATCGTACAAATCTATAAAAAATCCTAGCCAGACACGAAACATGTGAAAGTAGAATCCGATCGCAGCTTATCTGAGGCATAAAATATCACGTTCCACTTTGTCGCGTCCTTTAGGATGCACTAGTGGTCGTCAAGATGAGATTAAGATGCTTTCTTTAAGTGTACTCGACTTTGTCTCAGATGTAAGTTTTGCGGAGCTATCTTTGTCGTGTACAATATAACCTAAATTAAATGACCTGGTATCACTTCGTGCTTTACGCACTGTGAATCACAGTCGACTCTTATTTCAGACAGAGACAGACAGACGGAGACAGAGATTTAAAAAAGTTGGATAGTACAAGAAAACGTATTATCTTGCATCAAGAATTAATTTTATTTTCTTTATTTATTGGGTAATGGTGAACAAAATTTTAAAAAAGCAAACGTGTACAAAATACACATCACTATACAGGGTGTTTTTGAATGGAGTAGCATAAATGATACCAGTGAATCTACATTTCAAATGAACGCGATCTGCAAAAAATCGCCTTAGTAAAATGTTCACCCATGAAGAGATATGGGCCATCAAAGTTTCCAAAAAACGAAAATTGGCTGTAATTTGAAAACCGAACGAGGTACAAATAACAAATTTTTTACAGGTTGTTTACTAATACAGATGCGAGTTTTCAACTATTTTTCGAAAATTTTAACCCCTCGAAAGGGGTTGAAATAACCACCCCTCAAGCCATTTTTTGCCATAACTTTTATATTTCGTAAAAACTCGATATCCAAAAATACGCATTAGATAAACTGGTTCTTTTAGAAACTTTTACCTCTCTAGCAATTTTCCTTTAAAACTTTTCGTTTATTAATAAAAAAATAAAATGTATTACCATTCACCTCACACCGTATATGATTGCAATCAATCAAAGAAAAACTAAGTGTGCTGCTGTCATGCCAGTTGTCACAATTAACTCTTCTGTAAGTTGTCACTGTTATCAGCTAAATACTTTTTGGGTGTAAATTAACAAGAATTATGCCAAATTTTACTAATGATGAATATGTGGACATGCTACAAGTGTATTTTGAATGTCGCAAAAACTGTGCTGCGGCAACAAGAGCGTATAATGAGAGATATCCAAATCGTCAAGTTCCCCACAGACAAACTTTTTCGGCGGTAGAACGAAGACTTCGGGAAACTGGAAAAATACAGCCGCATATTGAGGGTACCGGCCGAAGACCTACTGTTCGTACTATTTATCTTGAGGATGCAGTACTTGAAGAGTTTGACGAAAATCGTCAGACTAGTACGAGAAAAACAGCAATGCACTTAAATGTGTCCCATAGTGTTGTTTGGAATATTGTCCATGATAATTTATTATATCCTTTTCACCACCGGCCAGTTCAAGCTCTACTTGAACCAGACATGCATAAGCGAGTTGTTTTTTGCGAATCGTATCTTAATATTCTAAGAAATAATTTGAATTTTGCCTCAAAGATACTTTTCACAGATGAAGCAACTTTTCAAAGACATGGTTTAACCAATATGCACAATCTTCATTCCTGGGCTCATGAAAATCCTCACGAAGTATCTATGACAACATTTCAACATAATTTTAGTTTAAACATTTGGGCAGGAATTGTAGAAAATGTGCTTGTCGGCCCTTTTGTTTTACCTCATCGACTTGGTGCTGTTGAATATTTGCAGTTCTTAAATGAGCATCTACCACCACTTCTGGAGGAAGTACCATTAAATGTACGTCAGGCCATGTGGTACATGCATGACGGGGCTCCTGCTCACAGCACTGTAGTAGTTAGGCGGTGGCTTAATTTAAATTACCCGAATCGTTGGATAGGTCGCGGCAATGAGGCACCTATCTCTTGGCCTGCACGTTCTCCCGATCTAACGCCCATGGATTTTTTCTTTTGGGGACATATAAAAAGTATTGTTTATGCGACCCCAGTTGACAGTGTTGAAGAGCTACAGGAAAGAATATTCGCGGCGGCTGATGAGATTCGCAACAATCCCATAATTTTTGCTCGAGTCCGTAACAACTTTGATAAACGTGTTAGGTTGTGTTTAGAAAGAAATGGCAATTATTTTGAAAATGTCCTTTAACTAAGTTTTTTGTTTTTTCTCTTTTTGATAATAAATTATTTCTTAGTTTCGTTTTCATTGTACTTCTATTTAATAAAAGTTTCTGCGACATTCAAACAGTTATTTGTGCAACTACTGTAAAGAGTGTGTATTTGTTGTACGATGCATGAAGTTTGCAGCTCGAGACGAAGTTGAGAGCTGCAATCATGTTAAGTGCAACAAATATGCTTTTTGCACATGTTGCACGCAACATTTTTTCTACGATTGTTTTTATTTCAAATTTTATTTAACAGTATTTTACATAATATTAAAATTTTAACTGACAACTGGAAATTAATTGCGCAAATTGTCAATGTCAGACGTTAGGTACTTATGGATATGCTTAGATTAAACTTGTAATCAATATTTTTTTTGTACTACTGTAAAAAAAGTTAAACTTTTGGCACAGTAGGTAGTGCAATAAGTAGTAAATTTTGCACGATCGTAGAAAAAAACACTTGTAGCATGTCCACATATTCATCATTAGTAAAATTTGGCATAATTCTTGTTAATTTACACCCAAAAAGTATTTAGCTGATAACAGTGACAACTTACAGAAGAGTTAATTGTGACAACTGGCATGACAGCAGCACACTTAGTTTTTCTTTGATTGATTGCAATCATATACGGTGTGAGGTGAATGGTAATACATTTTATTTTTTTATTAATAAACGAAAAGTTTTAAAGGAAAATTGCTAGAGAGGTAAAAGTTTCTAAAAGAACCAGTTTATCTAATGCGTATTTTTGGATATCGAGTTTTTACGAAATATAAAAGTTATGGCAAAAAATGGCTTGAGGGGTGGTTATTTCAACCCCTTTCGAGGGGTTAAAATTTTCGAAAAATAGTTGAAAACTCGCATCTGTATTAGTAAACAACCTGTAAAAAATTTGTTATTTGTACCTCGTTCGGTTTTCAAATTACAGCCAATTTTCATAATTTTTTTGGAAACTTTGATGGCCCATATCTCTTCAGGGGTGAACATTTTACTAAGGCGATTTTTTGCAGATCGCGTTCATTTGAAATGTAGATTAACTGGTATCATTTATGCTACTCCATTCAAAAATACCCTGTATATCGCGCATTTTTGTTGAAGTTTCGAAAATCTAATGACTTTTTGTTTTTAATTGTATGTGACGGTTTAATTTTGCTTGTTTTTGTCTGTAGTTGGAGATATCATATGATGAAGTGGCCATGTGAAACATTTGAATTTTTTATATAAATGAATGTATTATTTCTTATTTTTTAAATTAGCTACAGAGCATTTATGAATGAGTGCAAAAGTGTATAATACCATAAAATGGGTTCCCTTCGTATAGATATACAGAACTATTCTAAATTTAAAAACGAATCGAATCGGCATAAAGTTTTGTACATTTTTGCTCATTTAACCATTTCTGTATCTCCTAAAATAAGAAAGATACGTATATTAAACAATTAAACAGTTGTAAGCTTGTATTGGTGTTTATTAGGAATGACAGCCGGTTACTAGATATTGGGTGTGTAGTTCAATGCTGATTGGGGCATTAGGTAGTTGTTGATTCCCACAATATCATAAATTGAAATCTTCACTTTACACAGATCTTCCTTTTATGGTACCTACGAAATAGCAGGCCACTCTCTGCCATTACTACAAAATTGAAATGGCACTTTCTGAAATGAAACTGTTTCTGAAATATACCTTGAAATGATGTAATTATAAACATTTCATTTAAGTACACCTTATGTCTGTTTTAAGTTTAGTGAGTACACCTATAAGGATAACTGTAAGTTTTTGCGACCTACATAAATTGTGTTCCTACATGCGTATGAAAAAAAATGGAAAAAAAAAGTTGGTCAGATGTTGGATACAATGATCCATCAAATGCTTTTGTTGAATTCTTGAAATTAATACAAAAACAGGTGGTATGCGTGAGAATTTTAATGGTCTGCAAAAATGTGGACAAGACAAATGAAGGAAAAGTATTTGGGAGGAACTGTGCTGAATTAAATTTGTATAAAGTCGATAAGGATTTGTTGAACTGTTTACAATACACAGCTTGTTAAAGTTTTTTGAACAACAATTTTTAAAGCATTTTAGATTAACCTCAAATACGCCCTACACATCTGTGTTTATACCAGTTAAGTATAACTGTTACATTGAATACCTGTTAATATAATAACTATCGATTATAATTTATCAAACAGTAGATACCCTGAACGTGAAGTCTAAATTGCAGTACCTAGATTTAATCTGATGTTGCATATGTCCATTCGCGAGAATTCTGTCATATCTTAAATCGAACGCCGAGCCGTTTATATCAATTCCTACTCACCAGGTGAAATATGTAATTAGACAGAATAGGAAAATATTGTTTAATTTATAGCTCACCTAACTATATGGCTGTAATTAGGCACGCAGGTACGTAATTACTACGAATCCAATTATTTCCATGGTACTAGGCATTAAATATTGAAAAATAAACAAGTTTTAAAATATTATGTGTTATTTATGTTCTTGAAGTTACAAAATATTACAACAGTTAGGAAAAAGCATTTTGAAAGTTATTTGTCTTTAGTTTATTGGAATATACTAGAAACAGTTGTACTTGTTAATAACACATAAGCTAAATTACTTATAGAAGATATGTTATTTTTATTTATAGAATGACAAAAATATTTCAAGTCGATCTTCATACTTTTGGTAATTGGAAATCATTTGGTATAGGGAGGAATATTATAATTAAAATAAGAAAGCAACAATTCTTGAGGTGTAGCACGAAGGTGATGCATTCCATAACTAATAAAATGAAATATTTCCATTATATCTTCTCTAATAGAATATTATTATACATCATAAATGGGACTCCAAATAATCGATGCATATTATAGTTTAAAACGTACAAATGCTACATATAACACATTTAAGAAACTTCACGTTCTGAAAGTCTTTGGAATTGCATAAATTTTTAAAAGCAGACTAAATTAAATATGTTCATCAAATAATAATTTAGCATCAAATGTAACACTAAAGCCAGTAAAGGCATATCTCTATGTAGAAAAGATTCAGAAATATTATGATCTAAAGTAGTTTTGCGTAGACTGTAGGATATAATTTTATATTTGCACAAGAGTGGCCCCAGTATAGACCCATGCGGAACCCCTGAAGATTGATAGAGTTTATCTGATTAAAAGCCACGATATTGTACGTACAGGTATCTATTACTAAAACAAGAGTAAAATAAAAATAACAGAGCAGATATGATTCTAATTTCAATGTTACTATGCTTTAGAAACATCGGTATATACAGCAACAACCAATACATTATTTAAAAAAGTGAATAACGTACAAAATTACCTTTTTTATGGGAATTCTTTAAAATAATATTTAAATAGGAGAATTATGATTTTTTTAAAGGAGTTTTCAGAATCAGGAACGGCCCGCACGTTCGCCGGACTTGACACCGATGGATTATTTCGTTTGGGGTGCTGTTAAACAAAAAGTCTACAGGTGCCAGTTGATACCCTACAAGATCTAAGACAGCGAATAGTCCAAGCGTGTCGAGAATTAATTCCAATTTAATTTTTTTATAATTTAATGAGTGAGTCCCCATAACTCCACCACTGGTTGCTTGCGGGACTTCTACTTCTATGGAAAAATGGTATCTTATAAGAAGATGCGTCATGCCAAATTTGGCTTAAATAGCCTTCTTCATTTAGAAGTTATTTAAAAAATTCGATTTTTTTAAAAAATCTTTAACGCCCTATATTTCGAAAATGAAGCGTCTCTGGAAAAAAATTTCTTATTTTTTTATGAGGAATATCTCCTTAAAGTTTGTCGACTTAATCCTGAAACACCCTGTATAATAAAAGCTTTAAAGGTACTGTACCCAAAATATAGTGTTTTGAAACAAAAGATTTTAAACATTTAATAGATGAACTATTTACTGTTTACTGAATAACAATAACTTTTGGCTATTTTCAAGGAGAACAACGATAAAAACAAAAAAAAACTGGCTGACATAGACATTGTTAAACCTATCCATTGTCTCTGTAAAACAACTGACACTTTATTTGATTGCAGAGAAATTTAAGAAAAGATTAAACTTTGGTGAGGAATGTATTCATTTTGCTTATAATTTATTTTAAATGTGACAAATTAATTGTAGAAATTTAAGTTGAAATTCCATATACACCATATGTTTCAATAATCATTTTAAATATCAAATTGTCACCTTTTGGCAATATAAATATTGCATTAACAATACCTAAGTTGGACATTCTAGTTTCCGATACTGTATTATTTATAATTCCAGCGGTGTTTAAAATTTCTAGTTTTGAAATGACATCGATTTTCCTGTTGACCTTAAATTATGAATTACCAGGAACTAAATTTGGTACTTACAATAAATTTTTTTAATTTTGATCTTAAATTCATTTTCTTACAACAATTCATATTCATATATACTTATGCCAGCATCTAATTTCAATACGAAACACCACAATTAAACTAATTAAAGATTTATTATTAAAGATATCGTACTCACACGTGTAGGGTCTTCCTTTGTATGCAATAACTTGCAGTATAATATAAGCACACCTGATTGGAATTAATATTGCAAATTGATTTGATCATTTCCTTTTACAGCTATACTTCTATTGTATACTACGAACTGTAAATATTCGTTAAGGATTACGTAGAATTCATATTTTATTCAAAATCCTCATTCGCTAAAGTATTTTCTTCATTATATTGCGTTTTTATTGAATTCAAAATGTATTCCTTTGTAGCAAACAAAATACAAGAACTAAGAACTGACTTTTTTTCGTAGATCTCTCCTGAATTCGACACTTCGTTTAGACACGCCCATTTCTTGGGTCCAGAAGTTTGTGTTCTTATCTTATTGGCGGGAACCCTGAATGTCGGGACGCTTTGGCAAAACTATGCCATGTTAATAATTACCTAATTGACTGGACATTACATTTATCTAAATAATTTTGAGACTAAACTTACAAATAACCCTAGCCTTCCTCTAGTGACTCCGTACGGGACGGATTAGTCCATCAAATTTAATATATTCTTAATAGCTTAGAAAATCCGCCTAAAAATCAGCTATTTGATCTATTCCTTTCCTTTCCAATTATTATCAATTTAACAATTTGATTTAATTCTAATTTGGAACCTCTACACTCTTCTCGTGGTTTCGCGCGTTATTAAAAATATGGGTTTCTTTGTTCTGTCCCAGAATAGGTTGACGCCTCCCGGACACGACAGATGACTGTCACATGGCCCCGACTCTAAGTGAACTTGTTCAAAAAAATACTGCTAAATTTCTCTGAAGGACGACGCTAAACCTACTTGAGAGCCCTTGACTTTCTATAATTAGTGTTGACTGAAATATTTTACTTTTTGGCCCATCCGTTCCGAGAACTAACCAATAAATTACTACGCGCCCCGGCTTTTGTTACAGTAGTATGACGGTATGATAATAAAAAAACTTTGACATGTCTAACAATTGATTTACAAGTCACTCTTGCCATATAAGCCAAAACAGCTACGAACATATGCGTCATCTCAAATGATAAAGGTATTTTGAAATTTAATGTATGAAATTATTTTTCAAAATATAAAACTGAAGGATTTTGAGGTAAGATGTAATTATTTCATTTGAAGCTTTTAATTTAATTCCTTTTGTTTTGTCGATTTAGCCTTTGTTTTTCTATTACCGCAATTAGCTGAAGAATCTCATGTTTAAGAAATGAAATTCCGAAGTTAGCGGTAGCGAAATTTCCAATTTTTTCAGCTCCTTTAACTGTATGCGACGTTAAAATAGAAAAGGAAGTTGTTTTGTTATTCTGGTCCTATAAATTTTAAAATGACCATCCTTGAATCGCAGTGGCATAAAAACCGTGTTACAGCAAGTGCAGCCTTCGAGTACAAGCGATCATTCCTCGAAATGACTTGGCGGCTGGCCGATGGCTGTTTGCGCGCTGGAAAAGGAATTATCGGAATTATCTGAACCATTAGATCCTCTTGTCACGCATTTGGATACAAGCGCGCGTTGAAATCAAATGATTATTTGTTATTTTGCAGGAATACTGCGATTTACGTTTACGTGTTTGCTATTTTTTACACCGCCGGTTATTCTATTGGCAGTGACGCGAATAAGTTAGTTAATTTTTTCCATACCGTTTGCGAAAACAATTTTATACCGTTTATTGGCCTGCTTCTTCTTTTTTTTTTATTAATATCTCCATTTGTTACTGCATTTAATCTCTCTATGGGATATCACAAAGATGTCAATTTTCTATGAAGCAGTTCAAACGTTTTTATCGAAAATGTCGGTTTTATTTTCAGTTCAGCCAATTCCAAACATGGCATTGCTAATTCAGCACAGGAATATGTCGCTTTAAATGCAGTTCTATACACTTCAATTTACTGCAACGCCTTATGTTTCACTGGTTGTGATTATTAAAAATAGTCACCATTTTTTAATGGATGTAGCCACACAAAATGTGTACAATTTGTGCGCTGCGTGATGAACACGTCAAAGCAGATTAATTTCTCGGTTATGTTTTTAAATTATCGCTGTCGCTGATGACGAGCATTGACCGCTGTTTTTAAGTGAATTTAATAACACTAGATAGAAATTGATTAAAAAATGGTTATTGTAGTAGAGCATTTACAAGGGAGATAAGAAACATCCACACCTGCAAAACAAAACTCTGAACAGGCGGAACTACAAAAAAAATTTAAATTGGGTCATATTTGCATGGAAACTACATTTGACCTTCAGAAAAACTTATAAGTTTGTTTTCTAAATTGCTACGTATGGACATATTTTTTAACCTTTTTTCATAATTTTCATACTCCGCCGCTAGATCAGCTAGTGTACGAGTAAAACTACATTTTGTATAGAATTTTATATTTTTTTAATAGTGTTTTTTAATTTAATAGTTTATTGTGCTGTTAACCTCACATTTAATTTCCCGCAATGAAAATATCATGATCTCGGACTTAGATATATATTTAAGCAAATAAGCTTATTAGCGGTAAACCATTCATTAACAGTTATTGAGTCTGAGGGATTGTATTAATTAAATCTAAGAGTATTTACTTCTTACTGGCAGACATGTGTCACCAGCAAACAAATTTCCCAGAACATCATTATCCAACGTGTTAAGTAGGTCATTAATATAGGTTAAAAATAGTATGGGCCCCAATATTGATCCCTGGGATACTCCGTGTTTAACCAGTGTTTTCAAGTCGGATTGTACATTATTGTAACACTAATAGCTGCCTGAACGACCTTTTCATATTAATGGTCAACTTGTGGTTATAGTGCTAAAATTATCTAGGTATTAAGATTAAAAACTGATATAAAAAAATTTCAGTGCTCTTTATTAACTCCATATTTTAAAAGCATCTTTCTATGTCAAAGTAGTATATTAATCGTATGTATTTACTGTTTTTAATATACAGGGTGTTAAAAAAATAGTGTAACATATTTAAGGAGGTAATAGTATGAACCAAAATAAGCAGAAAAGTCTCAATAAACATGGGTCCGCAAAGTAACGGTTGCGGAGATATGGAATGTTTTATGTTTTTAGCCCCTTTTTTTATTTTGCAAAAACGTTGTGTATTTTCTTATAATAGTTGGTTGATGTTTAGTGAAATAAACAGTACGTATTTGACAGTTGTTCTCAGTGCACAAGTTTTCTTTCGCTATGGCTGGTTACTCTAACGCAGAATTAACAGACATGCATTTCATGTATGGTCGTGCTAATGGGAACGCCACCGAAGCGCGACGTCTTTATGTTGACGCTTATCCAAATCGCCAGATTCCTTCACAACGCATGTTTGGAAGAATTCACCAAAGATTGCGTGATACCGGTTCCTTGAGCAAACAGTGCCATTTATCCGGAAGACCAAGGTCGGTATCCACTCCTAGAGCAGAAGAAGAAATTCTAGCACTGGTAGAGCAGAATCCAGGTACGAGTGTGCGGAGAATATCAGCCGAGGTAGGAATTAGTGGTCCTCTTGTTTGGAGAATCCTTCACGAGCAACTGCTTTATCCATACCATGTGCAACGAGTACAGGCCTTAAATCCAATAAATGATCATCAAGCACGTTTGGTTTTTTGCCGCTGGTTTCTACGTCATGATGCTGAAGACCCTCGTTTTCTTGCAAACATTCTTTTTACTGATGAGGCCGGGTTCACAAGAAATGGAGTGTTTAATTTTCACAATACGCATATTTGGGCCGACGAAAATCCTCATGCTCTAATAGAATCTGGACATCAGGCACGTTTTTCATTAAACATTTGGATGGGTATTGTAGGTGACAGGTTTCTAGGTCCTGTTGTTTTACCAAACCGATTAACAGGCGCTGCTTACCTCAACTTTCTGCAGAACACACTGTATGAGTTTTTGGAAGACATTCCTTTGAATCAGAGGCAACAAATGTGGTTCCAGCATGATGGTGCTCCAGCTCATTTTTCCATGGCCGTTAGAGAGCATTTACACCAAACTTTTCCACATAGATGGGTAGGAAGGGCCGGACCTGTTTTATGGCCTCCAAGATCGCCTGATCTGAACCCTCTAGATTTCTTTGTTTGGGGATATTTGAAGACATTAGTGTATGGTACTCCTGTAAATAGCCTGGAAGAGCTGCAGCTACGGATTAATCAAAAGTGTCAAGAAATCCAAACCAAGGAGGGTGTTTTCGAAAGAGTTCGAATATCGTTGAGACGAAGATGTCGTGCCTGCTTGGAAATGGACGGAGGGCACTTTGAACATCTTCTGTAACTTTGTTTTTTGTTTGTTAAAAGCTTCCTTTGTCGGTTTATTCCTAATAAAATAAAATGTTTGAAAAACGAATAGTGGTCCATATCTCCGCAACCGTTACTTTGCGGACCCATGTTTATTAAGACTTTTCTGCTTATTTTGGTTCATACTATTACCTCCTGAAATATTTTACACTCTTTTTTTAACACCCTGTATAATAAACATAGCTTTTTGTGTGGCCTTAACATTAACTTATAATATTGTTTACAAAAATTGCAACTAATCCTCAGTTTTTGAAAAGAGTGGGTGCACTTTAATTGTCTATTATTTTCTTATATGTAGATGTAGCCTCTTGGAGCTCTGATATAAAGTTGTCGTAAAAGTGGATTTAGTAACTACTGTTGCTTGAGTATCAAATTATTCATTATCTAAATGTTAAAATGCTAAAAAAATTATACAAAATGACTTTTTGTAGGTTAACAGAACCCACGCTTGAATACAGATGACTGTCTGATTCTCTAATGACATTTTAGAAAGCATTTATAAATCCATAGATAAAACACACAGGTGGTGTAAAATTTAACTAATAATGCTAAAAAAAACTCGTTAATATTAGTGTAAAAAAATAACAAATATTACAGTTGTGCAGAAGTGTTAAAAATGAGTTACAGAAGTACAAGTTTAAAATAGCAGCCTGGCTATTAATAGAATAGTAATGTCGAAGACAGAAACATACATTTTTGGTATATGTAAATTTCCTACATTTAATCACTAGCTTTTACGTCTTTATTACTATTATAAAAAGTTGATATTTTCTCGAACATTGATCAGTTTTAAAGGTAAATCTTCACGTCAAAACAGATTTTCAATATGCTTTTTAATTTTTGAGTTATAGTCATACAATGAAGCCTTTGATATTTTCGCTGACCCCTAAATATTGACACTATATTTGGATTTTGTCACTTGCTTTTTTAATATCAACTATTTTCGACTTAAAGATAAATGTAATATGTTTTATATAAGTAGAAATCATGATTGCCTGTCAAAAAGTAGAAGTATAACTGTTTTTTTTTTAAATTAACAAAAATGGGATGAAGCAGGCCATGGCTAAAAATGAATGAACTACACAACAGAATTTGATACCATCGTACGTGGTGACTATAAAAACTGAATGTTTTCTTCTTTTGTTATAGAACATAAATATCAATAAAAGTTTTATAGTTAGAACAATGAAGGCAAAACGATAAACATTAAATTTTATGGTTTTGGGATAAGTATAATGTGTTTTACTTTCAATTAACTAAATATGTGGAAAAAGCACAACATCTAATTTTTTAAGCAGTTTCTATTTACGTCACTATTTATTTTTCTCTGTAGTATATAGGTACTGTGCTAGCCATTTCTGGATTACAACACAGATAAAGATGAGGTCTATTTTTATGTTTTTTAAAAGAAGAAGTTCGTTCTCCAGATATCTGCATCAACGCAACTATTTTACAATTAAAGACTTGCATTCTCCATTTCTTATTTTCTTATTATAGCTAGCTGTGTAATGAAACCGAGGCCAGAATGATATACAACAATAACAGTAAATTTTGTTTAGTAGTGCATTTTGTAGTAGTGGTCAATTTTATCCCTCTTTAGTTCAGAAAAATAGAACAACTTAACATTTTTACTTTTTAAAATAAATACGACAAACTGAATATTTTTGGGAAGTGCACAACATCTTTTTAATTAGAGTATGACAATTCTGGTTTCCATTAAAGAATTTAACTTTGATTTGTAAGTTGAAAATCTTTTATTAATTGTAACTCAAAAACTAAAAAACATTTCATACCTGAAGATTTTTCTTAAAAAAGTGGACAAACTTCGCAAAAGCTTTCTAACTTTAATAATAATCAATACAACCCATCATGACATAAAAAACGCTGTACAGAGCAAGATGCGTCAGTAGATTATTCAAACATTACTTTTACTTATTGCAAAATAGTTTCCAATTTATTAAAGTACACCTGCATACAAAATTTTGTGTAAGCTATTTGCTTTACATGTTACTATAATCACCTAATTTTATTCTACATTCATGTTATTTTTTACCGAACATCTATGATGTTCAAAAACTGAGATTAGGAACATTAGCGAAATAATTTATATTCAATATTCATTTCACAACTGACGTGAAAGCTGGTATGTTCTCAATTGACTCGTTTTGAATATTTATAATAATAAATCTATAATTCCAAATCGTTCAAGAATTTTTAAAATACTTAAAACCTAGTAGAAAATAAGACTTTAGTAGGTATATGTTGCAATATCTACAGTGTTCATGGTCTGAATATTAATTCTTCAGATATACTTTTCATATGAATCTAATTATTTTTAAATGCAAGTGGAACAAAAGTGGAATTTTTATCTTTACATCCATTGTACACGTAACAAATTCCCTGTGAGCGAAAAATGAATGCTCCATAATTTTTCTTCGCAATGCAATTAAAAAATTTCACTAGACTAACTAATGTTGTTGAGCACCAGTAAGGAATTATAGATATAATTGACCGCCGTTTGAAAGTGTGCTTAAGTAATTCGATGTTATTATATCAATAAAGTTTATTTGATTGATATTACATAAACAAACTTGTTATTATTTTTAGTTTAAAGTAATTATAATTAAATTATACTGACACGTTATACTGGAACTGGAGTAATAACGTAATGATATAATTAAATCTGTTTTTAATAACAAATATCTCAAGTGCAACTGGGTAATGGGTAAAATATTATTGCAATTTCGTAATTGAAAACGCACTTAGTGTCACTGAGATATCTGGATCAAGAAAGTTATAATGCGGATCTATAAATGTAAGGCATTGCTATAATTAGGAAGTTATAAACACAGAAATTGATATGCTGGCAATGTTTAGAATTAATTGACTTGTTTTTAACTTTGTCGTACAAAAAATTGAAGTATTATTATACCAAAGGTGATCTAAATTGTCTCCTGCTGTTTTCGGGAGCAATAGTACATACAAAAATAAGCAAATTATTTTCTGAAAGTGGAAATGGGCAATAAAGGTATACCTCTTTAACGTGTTATTTTTTTGGCAATATCTTGAAAAGTTCTTAGAGATATATCATTCATATTTTAAACTTAAATTCCACTTTTTTAAACTTAGAACTCCAGACTCCTGGACACCAATTTCCCCAACTTTGTTATTCTTACTCCATTTTTACTTACCATGAGTCCATATTAGATAACTCTAAAAAATAATGACACTGCATTGTACATGATAAGGGTGCAGTATCTGCTTCCGTAACAAACTTCACACAGTAGTATTTGAAACGCTCATTTTAATTGCAATGTCGCGGGTGCTGCGGCTCGGGTTTTCCTCGACATGATATAAAATACCTTCATTCTTCTTTAAGACACATCATTTTATCCACGACTTTCATACGTTGAGTTAATTCTACCGATGTCCCACTATCTTTCAACATCTTTTGTATGTAGAGAGAGAGAGCACATTTACTATTTCCGTATTTTATTTTATCCCTATATATTATTAGTTGACGTTGACGGCTAATCAACTGTCACTGTACTTGTGTTAAGATTGAGTATAAATTTGTATATACCCACAGTACCATCATATTCATTAAATAAAACCTATATTGGTTTACACCATGCAAATAACCACACTGAATTTGGACTAGTTACTGCATTGTAAGCAGTTGATCAGTTGATTAAGTTGGACGATGCAGTGGCGGCCTAAATTTCGCGTAATAATTCTTGATTCATTTTCTGAAACACATGGCACTTTAAACCACAGATTGATAAAAAATGTTTACTTTCACTTCCTCTATTGCTCCTTTGAAGAAACGCACTTATTTTCGCAAAAGACATGTTCGCTGAAGTGGGTACGTCTTATTATTAATTTTTGGACATGAAAATATAAAAAAAGTTCCACTGTTTTTATGCGTTACTATAAAATATCGAGAGACAATTTAAGAGTGGTAGCAAGCGGAGAATTGGAAATTTTAAGGAAATTATAGTTTCCAATTGTATGCCTTTTTAGGGTATATACAGAGTGTTCCTATTAAAACTTCCCACCTGGAAAATATCAGATTTAAAAAAAAAAACAGAAAAACCTGAGACACGTCAATTTTCTTTCCAAGGGGGATACGTGTTGGCGTAAGTTTTGGTGTCTTGGAAACTACCCCTTAAGCAGGCGTGTAAAATACCCTTAAACTTTAAATGGTACTCCTATGTTAAGTGACACCTCGTTTTAAAGCTTTTTCAATTCTGCTCACGAAGACATACGACTTTTTAAATTTTGGTTTGAATATGACATTAAACTCATCACTTAAAGAATAAGACAAAATACGAATGAATGAAAGAATGTTATTTTATTAAATATTTAAATTGGTTTCCCTCCGCTTCCATATAATAATAAAATATTTGCTTCATTTTCGATCGAACATTTCGAAGCATTTCGAGCGTTATCTGGCGACATTCTTTAACAATTCGCCGACGAAGCTACTTGAATGAGTTCGGTGGTGTTGTATAAATTTTCAACTTTAAGTGTCCCCATAGAAAAAAGTGTAAGGGCGCTAGATCTGGCGATATGAGAGGCCACTCAATCACTTCATTTGTGTATACTTGTTACGTTAAAATCTATAAATTGAGATATCTACCTTGTATATATTAGTATCTAATATAAATAAGACTAGTAGTAATCTCAAATACGATAACATGATTTGATAAGAGTAAAAAAATGATTGACTTATGTCATTTCTTCGAAAAAAATTATCTGTCAACCAAAACAACCAAGAGCCATATTTGATAGGTATATTTTTTTCTTACACAAAAAAGGCATAAATTATGCTGAAATACTGATGCAAATTAGTTCTTATTAGTTAGTAAACTAAATCCAATAAAACGATTATCAAATTTTATTTATAAAAAAAATTTAAATTCTTTAATAACACAGCCCCACAAAAAAAAGTATCAGGTCCGAAAGACAAGACCATGGTATCCATATGGTTTTGGGGTCGCTGAATCCGAATCCGGTGTCAGTTTGACGCGATTAGCTCTGGTTTAAGGTCAGTTCAGGGTCAAATGTAGCAAATGTAATGTAAAATAGCTGTGTAATGATAAGTTTTTCACCTGTGAAGATATTTAACCGTCACCGTCAGTTTCAGACTTACATTGCACTTCCTTAGCCTTCGCTAGGAATCTTTGACCTGCGCTTATTATTCTCGAGTTAGACGCCCAGTTACAGAAGCCACGACGAAACGTTTCAAAGGAACACCATTGTCTGAGGAGTTCTGGTGCCGAGTAAGTCCCCCCGAGTTTTGGCCGGGGACCGGCAGGGCCGGTTAAAGATTCTTAGCATTGGCTAAGGAAGTGCAACCCGAACAACGTTTTTCTTTTAAGTTTTTTGGCTAATTCAAATTACAAATTAAAGAAAAATAAAGATTAGTTTAATTAAAAGTGTGACCATCAATCTGGAAAAGCGGTACCTAACGTCTCTCGCATCAAAATGACAAAAATGACGACATCTAAGCGTTATACGGTTATAGTATAATTGCAGCTAGAAGTCGAACAATGGTTTCATTACTTGTGTACAAATAGTACATCCGTTAGTCACTAATGAGGAATCTAATGAAAAGAGAAGCAATCTAAGATTTACATTTCATTCCTTCTTTGACTTCAGTATATCCTGGAAAATAAACTCTCTGGAGATATTCGCTGATTACACATATTTATGTAATGACTTCTACTGTATGTGCTATTAATTGCATAGAATTATTTTTAGTGAGGGTTTTGCAGAGGCAATTAAAAAAAAATTAATAATCAATAATCTTCAGAATGTTCCTAATGTTTTTGTTCAAAACTAAAACAATTTTCTTTTTTATTTGTACCAAGCTAGAAGAATGTAGTTTTTCAAGTAAAGAAAGAAACAATCAACCGGTTAAAAAATCAAATAAAAAATATATTGTCATCTCCAATAAGAGTATATTCCTAGTTCAGTAACCTTATACTTTTAACTAACTATACGTGGAGATATCACAAATATATATAATTATTTTCCAAGAGCCGGTTTGATAATAATATAAGTTGCTATAAATCACATTAGTTATCCAAAATCAACGTGTGTAAGTTGTATAATTTGTATATAAAAATTTACTGTTCCTTTTTATTGCTTTCAACATATTTGCATATCGACGAACTTATAAAGTAGGTTACTTGAAAATATGTTTTAATAACAGCAAGTTGTGAAATTGAATAATATAGCAGAGATAATATGGATTCAGGCTGCGATTAACGGAAAATGTCACTGAATAGACCTTTTTAATAGTGACGTCACATACGTCAAATACTCCATAGTACACATTGTCATGAAGAATTTCTCAATATTTTTACTAGATCGATTGTCGACCTTATGTTAGTGCTTATAAGTGCCAAAGAATGGCTTCTTTGTCATAACCTTAAATATTGCGATATTCTGACAATATTAGAAATATTTAAGAAGTTTCAAACCCCAAGTGACAAACTAATAGAATTATAAAATTTATATATTTAAATTTATAGAATATTGACTTTTATAGTAATTAATAAATTAAAATTATATCAATGTTACTGAGCATACGTGTTAAAGATAATTTCATGTAAGCCAAGTAGCCTCGCAACAGGATATCATTCAAGAAAAGTTTAGTTATGGTTAAGAGTACGTCTGTAATAAACCACTTGAAGAAATAAACACTCGATAAACACACTAACACAGTACAGCACTAAGAAAAACAATGAAAATACTTAGTAGAACTAGAAAATGCCAAGATTAAACAAAAGAAGAGAATATGCTAATGATAACAGCGATGATATATCAACAAGATCTCACCTGCGTATGAGGCTATCTTCCCGAGCATGCGCATTAGGAATAACACGGCTAATGTTAAATTTTTACTTTATTTAAATTTAGGAATATTCTTTTATATCGTTTTTTGTAAGTTTTTTGGTGTATCTATTTTACGAAATACGAGGGGGTTGTTCTTAAATACTTTTAAATCCTTGTAAAAATAAATTAATTTGAAGTTGTTCATTTTGATGGTATCTATATGTAAATAGTACACAAGGATCAGATTCGATCAGATTTGTTGCGGGTTGCCTAAATATGTGACGTCACACTAAAAGAGTCTATTTCTAATTAAAAACCTGTGTTTTTTATCAAAATTTCTTTCCATATCAAAAATTTCATACACAGAAAAACTATCAATTTGAATCATGAATTTAACAAATCTTAGTTTTATTAAAATTTAGGTATTTAAGTGAGGAAATTTTCTTAGTTTAAAATTACTTTAACTAATATAGGTATGTATGTATATTCTATGGTTATTTATTTGTGACACAGTTTTAGCTTTTCCTCTATTTATTTAAATATTTTACTAAAAGATATGCTCTACATTAAAAATATATTTTTTTTGTAGATTTTTGTCAATATATTGCGATTTGTCCCAAAGTAAAAGCAATTTACTTAAAACCTTTTGACGACGATTCTAGATAACATCACACTGTATTTTAATATTTAAACTGACAGTTTAACTAAACCAAAAAAATAACTGCGGCTTTGAAATAGACATTGCGAATTATTATCGAAAACGCATCTCACAGTTACAGAAGATGAGAACTTTTGGGTGAAAGTTTATTTCGTGCCAATTATCTAACATATGATGTGAAATGTTAAAATGTTAATAAAGTTTTTTGGCTACGATTGAAAGTGATAATAAAACGTTATGATACATCTCATCATACTCATCAATTTATAGCTACAATTTCAAAGACAGTTTCTTAATTTTTTTTGTTGGAAATTTTACACTTCTTTGTAACCAGTCAAATGTTATTTCAAAACGAAAAAAATTTCTGGAAATTTCTCTTTTGTTGGTCTTCATATGATACCTTTTTTTTGTAAATGTTTTGTACAAATGGACAAGACATATTTGAGGATGTCCGAATTTCCAAATAACGAATTGTAATTAACTATCAGTCGATCTTTTGGTACTAACTTGTGTAATTTTAGAGAGGTTGAGTTAGGTTTCCCGGATTATTAGTTTCTTCTTAAAAAAATTAAATGAGCAGAAAATCCTTCTCTCCATGCTAATTACTGTGAGGCAATCTGAAAAAAATTGTGCTATAAGCCATACCAAAGTTCGATAATTCTTTTATACTCACCATGAAATGTGGAGTTCCATATTTTGTTTTAATTACAGTCTATTTATAATTTTCACAATTTCTCCTCTTCATATTGAAAGAATAAACTATCTATTCTATATGTCTTTTCACTTTAGAATTCGATAAACTGCTTCTATACGCTTGTTTTAGATTTATTTTGAAAAACAAAATATAAATTTGAGAATGTTTGGAAGTTTTGAAAATCAACATGCTAAGAGCTATGAAAGATATAATAATTATAGAACTTTATCATATCACATTTTTCTTCATTGGAATAACGCAAAGTCATTTTGACGATTTTAAACAAAGGAAAGTATTATTATCGATGGAGATTCATAGACTATTAATGGGGCTTTTCTTCGTAATCACATAGCCATTACTATCATTTTTTCAGTCAACGCCATGACAATAATGATAAGCTTTTACAAAGGTTTGAGACTTTCCTATACTCAGATTAAAATTCAATATGGCGCCCATAAGAAAAAAAAATTGATGATGGTTTCTCGCAACCGAAACGTTTCAATCACAAAATCTAAATATGCTGTGAAATTCCCCGAAAAAACTAGCTGTGAAAAATTGTTTTCAGATTTTAAAAATTCCTCTAAATACAAAAGTTACAGATGATTTTCGAAAACGCCACATTTACATTTTTTTCAAAATAACTTAAAAACCTGAAGAGTCAGGACTGGTCTGCAAGCGCCATTGAGTTACATGATTCACCAAAATGGCCCACACTGTATATTTAAAACAAGCAAATTTCGATGTTTGAACACCGGTTATAATTAACATTATTATTATTATTATTTAATTAATGTAATCCGTTATTTTACATTTTATACTTTTGACTCAAGATCGATAACTTCCTTTAATATGCTACCATTATATTAATCAGGTCTAAGTCCTACCTATTCAATTATAGTGTCTGGGCTAGCCAAACGATTTACTTGTAACGCGTGACATAATTAAAACAAAACTATATAGATTTATTGCAAATTTCAATTAATATCTGCTACGTGCATTATAATGTAGACTATGTAGAGTACAGTTATTTTAATGAGACAATTTTCCGTTAATATCGTTCATTTGATCTACTCAGTATAAACCGAATGTCTGCCCAAAGGAAATATTGTGATTAATATACTTGATTCATATTTAGTACGTACCAGTATGATTTACAAAAAATTGGTGAACTTGATTTGAATTTTTATACAGTTAGAATCTATCGGGTTGTTCGTCCAATTTTTCTTTAGTCTTTCTACTTTTAATAAGAATAAATCTCATTTTAGTACCCAACAATTAAATAAATTTGTAAAAATAATAAAAAAATATCCCATCTGATTTCAAATATTATTTAAAGCTTCTCTTAGTGCAGACTTTAAATAAACTTGCACCTACAAGAATTAAATTAATGTGTAGATTTTTAAACGTTAAGAAAGTTAATGGTACACCCACGACTGATTTTAAAATGATTGATTTATTACTATATACCGTTTCAAAACAGACTATAATGCAAACATCTTCTCGTCATTTTATTAATGTAATCGCACTTAAAAAGTTATTGTCAAAATTTCACAGACATTTTTCTACACTTACTTTCTACAAAGATGATTGATTTAGTTTTACGGTTTACTAATTAAGACCTCATTAAGCCATATATAAAAAAATTGAATTGTAGGTTCAATAATTGGTCCATCTTCAATTATTTTGCAACAGAGAGAGTTGGTACTTTCTCTTTCTCTGATACTTCACCTGTTAGTTTTTATCAAAAATGTTTCACACTTTCAGAGCTTTCCCATTTTTTGCTGAGTAACAGTTTAAAATATGATTTAAATATGTTCTTTGTAAATAAAAAATAGACTACTTTTGGATCCAATCTTTTAATATACAGGATGATTCAGAACTTATCCAAAAAAAAAATTCTGGATGTACAGGGGACCCTTACAAATACAATTTTGTAAAGAAAAAATCAAAAAGGGCAGTTCAAAAATGATTTAAAAATACACTTTTGCACGGCACTGGAAAGTGGTCCACTGTAAAACCTGACCTCGCACAATGCGACCGGCATGGCGG
>NW_019416296.1:1614493-1628883 GCF_000390285.2 Anoplophora glabripennis
CTGTATGAGTTTTTGGAAGACATTCCTTTGAATCAGAGGCAACAAATGTGGTTCCAGCATGATGGTGCTCCAGCTCATTTTTCCATGGCCGTTAGAGAGCATTTACACCAAACTTTTCCACATAGATGGGTAGGAAGGGCCGGACCTGTTTTATGGCCTCCAAGATCGCCTGATCTGAATCCTCTAGATTTCTTTATTTGGAAATGGACGGAGGGCACTTTGAACATCTTCTGTAACTTTGTTTCTTGTTTGTTAAAAGCTTTCTTTGTCGGTTTATTTCTAATAAAATAAAATGTTTGAAAAACGAATAATGGTCCATATCTCCGCAACCGTTACTTTGCGGACCCATGTTTATTAAGACTTTTCCGCTTATTTTGGTTCATACTGTTACTTCCTGAAATATTTTACACTTTTTTTAACACCCTGTATATCTAATCCTTCTACCTAGTGTCCCATCCAAAATAGTTGAAAGTTTCATTGTTTTTCCAGTTTACTTCTAATCGTATTCAGTTTTATTTATTTAAAATAAAGTCTTTCCGCAAATCGAAACATGTCCCGTTTTCAACAAATATATAATTTTATGAAATATCACCCTGTATATTAAACCAGCGTCTGTACAGTTACAAAACCGAAGAACTGTGATATTTATAGCAGAGTATTTTATACTTCTAGAAATACATATATACAATTCAAATGTATTCAATTTGTTCCGTTTGAATATATTTTTCAGATCATTGTATTGAAACAGCATATTCCGTTGTCGGCACTTTGATATTATTTAGCCGTTTCGGTATCCTTGGATGAGGAACCGTTGCTCTGGGTCGTAATAAGATTTTTTACTTGTGTAAGAAAGCATATTAAAATAGATAATAAACGTACAATTTAAAAATACTAAAATTATTAATCTGAATTGACTGCAGTTTTATTACTACTTCGCGATCTTTTTCTAATCACCTTAGGTGGTTTTATTCGCTATTTGTTAGTGGCAACGTGCTATATTATAAATTATAGAAAGTTTCAGAACCACTTAAAAGGTGATATGTCAATTTAACGATGCGTCTGCGTTTACTGATGTTATATAACGTTAACGAGATTCATAAATAAAAGGTTCTAAACATTTCTAACAGTTGGTAGGTACATTTACATTATTATATTATAGGAAATAATTTTTGAGTGTGACTATAACTATAATTGATAATATGGCATCCGTGCGTTTTCCGGAGCTTTCATGCATTATTTTCAGGAAAGAAATTGCTGAAAAAAATTCTGATTCTTTGCATATTAACTATTATGTATAGTTTCTGAATACGGATATGGTTTAAAAAACATGCTAAATCAGCCCATTTTAAGAGAAATTGACAAGAGCACAATAAGATCAAGATCACATTAAAATGCAACATTCTGTTTCATCGGCTGTGATTGGTTCATTGTAACGAGTCATTAACATTGGTGACGCCAATATTTAGGGAATTTTCGTTACCAGTAGTACCAGTACCAATCGTGCAATGTTGGGTTGCCTAAGCTCAGCTGTCACTTGGCTTGTAAACATTTATGAAGGTTCTGTTGCTTGTTTCATCTGAAGAAGGTGGAAAGGACATTCAATTTTCAAATAAAAATAGAATTTTAGATATTATAAAATGAAATTTGAATCAGTCTTACAACCAACCAAAAAAAAGAGCTGAATATGCATTCTCTTGTCGTTCGAAACCTTTGGGGCGTCTCATAATCTACCTCTAAAGTGACGACATTTCAGTATCATTTGCAAGAGTATTTATATTTCTTCATTAAACGTTAGATGTTTATTTTGGACACAATTAGACCGCCTGGAAAAATAACAAATGAAGGAATACGTTTATGACTTACGAGAGGACAGTGACACAAATCGGGTAGCGGTTACCAACGCGTTTCCGCAGCCCGTATGTGTGGAGGTCGTCGGGAAGTGAAGGTCGCTTGATGTTTTGATCTTGAGGCAGGTCGGCATCATCACGATCGAGGAGCGTTGTCATGAAGCGGGCATTCGTGAGAGGCTTGTGCCAATGCTAACCATATTAGCTAGCCGCTAAAGACTATATTACTTGTATTAGTGTTCTAAAATTACGAAATGCTTAAAAAATCAAATCAATAAATAGCATAGTTTATTTTTTTTATTTACCATATTCCAAGTGGGGAAATAGTGACAATGAGATATTCAAATTTTCATTATACAGGGTTGCTGATATGTATAGAAACGGTCGATTATCTCCTATATCTATCAAAAAATCATAAGACATAAACATTTTACAGTATACAGGATCACAAGGTTTACATAAGTATACAGGATCAGTTAAAAAGTCATGAAAAAACAAAGTTGCTTTTTCTTTAAAGGAATACCCTGTAAATTATTCCATATTTCAATTCTTCTCGAAATTCTAAACAAAATTCATATGGTACCTCATGTACCTAAATTAACCGTTTTCGAGATATCGAACTTTGAAAATAATTTTTACTACTCTCAAATTTATAAGAGCAAAAGAGCCCCAAATTATGGATATTTATTTTATATGATTTAATTTTATTATTAGTTTTTTACAGAAAATAAAAACATAATAGTTCAGGGTTGATAAAAATTCATGAAACGAAAAAACTTATTTTAAATTTTATGATAACAATAGTTATGCCAGAATAAAAAAGAGAGAAAACAACTTTTAATAAACAACAAATATTTTCTTTGGAATTCTATTTTATGAGGTGCTCAAAGTGTTAACCATTTACCTCCTGATTTTGTGACAAAAATACTAGTAGCAAATGGACTGTGCCATCATATAGAAGATAGTTTGTACACGGTCGATAGCCGCACGGTTTAAGGCGTCAGTACTTAAATTCGAATCCCGCGGCCGGTAGACCGTAGATTAACTATGCTTGTACGGAGGATTGGCACCCTCTGTGCAGGTATGGTAGGGTGGAAGAATGTTGGCTTGGGTCAATGTGAGAGATTGACACCGGTTGGCATTTGACCACCCCTCTAATTAATGAGGTTTTCCAGGTTTCCCTCATTCCTGCACTGAATGGTGGTTAGGGCCTACCAACATAAGTCGTTCCTGGGCGCAAATGCGGCCTGCNCAGTTAAGAAAAATCGATTGCTTCTTTCAAAAATTTTAAATATCTTAAAACTATGTGGTACATGTAACCTTTCTCTTCGTGGACATAATAAAAAAAGTGACTCGGTAAACAAAGGGGTATTTTTAGAACTGATAGACTATAGTGCAAAAATTGATCCCGTTTTAGATAAACATCTTAGTGATGCCCATGTTTTTAAAGGAACTTCAAAAACTATACAGAATGAACTATTACAGTAATCTACATAATTATATCGTAACTGGGTTGGTTGATCGATTATCCACTTCAGCCCCCACACGTTGGAATTTTATTTCTCGCATTGTACCTAAGTAGCTACTGTACACACTGACAGTATTCATTTTGGGGTACTTGCAAAACACAATGACCTTCAAATTCCTTAAAATTTTTCGCCTGCGGCTTTTCAAAATGCGCCCCCCTGTATTCAAACCCACGGGCCGCCAATGCTCTTACAGTAAGATATGTATCAAAAAATCATAAGACATAAACGTTTTAGGGTTTTTTAAAATCTATTACAATAAAGAAAAATTTAAGGATACAGGATCAGTCAAAAAGTCAAGAAAAAATAAAGTTGCTTTTTCTTTAAGGGAACATCCTGTATATTATTCAATATTTCAATTCTTCTCGAAATTCTAAACAAAATTTATATTATGGCATATCATGTAGGTACCTAAATTAACCTTTTTCGAGATATCGAATTTTGAAAATAACTTTTTACTACTCTCATAAGAGCAAAAGAGACCCAAATTCTTACAGAAAATAAAAAAGCATCAGGGTTAATAAAAATGCATGAAACGAAAAAATGCATTTTAAATTTTATGAAAGCAAGAGTTATGCCAGAATAAAAAAAGAGAGGAAACAACTTTTAATAAACAACAAATATTTTCTTTGGAATTCTATTTCTTAAGGTGCTCAAATGTTTACCATTTACCTCCTGACAGTAATGAATTCGCTGAACAAAATTTTGTAGTGAATCTAAAAGGGCATTGGGAGAAATATAGGCCAATCAATAGAGCATTTAAATCAGTGATTTTGTGACAAAAATACTAAGTAGTACCAAATGGACTTTGCCATCATATAAAAGACAGTCTGTAGATATATGCTTATATGTTTCCTACTCCAATTTATCATTAATTAATTTTTTTATAAACAAAAAAACGCATTTCTTTTAGTTTTTTTGCTTATAAAACGTAAACTAACGAAGCAATCTGAATGCTATAAAGAGACAATTTGCAGAGAATCGAAATACGAATAAAACGAGAGGTCGATGGATTCGATCGGATAATTAGAAACGAAGGAAACGGAAAATTTAGCGTTCTTTTTCAAATTCATTTTTTAAGTTGTAGAGCTGACCCTGTCCACAAAAGCAGCCGCTGTCGGACCATTAGTTTTTGGTGCACTATTTTGCAAAATTTCTGGATTAGTTGGAGGTGGTCCGATTTGTATTTTCAGCCGGATTTTTAAAGTAAAGGTATATAATGCTACAAAACGTATATTCTAGTTTTCCGATAAAATGATGCGAAATAGGTGAAAAATTTCTACAAACATGCTCAAAAACGGTCAGGCGCTCGAGTTAGTAGTGGGGGAAGATCGGGAGATGAGGGGCAGTGGATATATAGGATAGGATTACTGGATCGAATGAGACTTAGGTTTGACTTTGCCTGATAACACCCTGACCAAGAGTACTGAGAGACAATTAGTTTTATACGTAATAATAAAAATTGAAGTTTTAATAAGTTATGCTCAATATTTTGGAGTAAGAAAACAAAATACTATTCTGACATTCATAAATTTTATATGAATTTAGCAGATACTGAAAATCTGCGATGTAGGTACTGTAATAATAATCTATCTGTAACTCTATGTCAGCATATAACTCATGTTGACATAATTTTAAGTCAACGTAGATATTATTAAGATTTTTATGTTACGTAAAGTTAAAGTGTAGTAGCGCAGTAATAAGAGCTGGGGTAGTCCAAGTGTCTTAAGCGCTACTCAAAACTTAGACTGGATCGATCTCGGGCACTAGCTATATCCTGTACAGATTTAGTTTCGCGCAACTCACTCGGTTTCAAAAATACAATACCTATGTACGTTTTCAGCCACGAAATTTGAATAATTCTAAATATTTCGAATTTTCACCCCTAACAACGGCGGTGACAACATTTTAAAAATTATGGCGATGTTTCGCATGGTACTAGCTCAAGGGTCGGCAAACTGCGGCTCGCGAGCCGCATGCGGCTCTTTCGAGAGACAATTGCGGCTCTTCAAGTTCCTGTAAAAATTAAAAGTTAAAGCGGACGGACAAGCAGCACACAAGTACACATAAAGATGCGTATAAACTTCCGTATCCGATTTAAATTTGAAATAAAATGTAAAAGCAGAAATAAAAATTCGTGGGTCTTTGAAATTCATGAAATTGATATTTCTATTGCAGATGGCTCTTCCGGCTTAAAAGTTTGCCGACCCCTGATCTAGGGTATTCTACTGTTGATTCGAATCTCGCTGCAGCAAATCAAAGAAGTATCAACAAAGGTCGATTTGAAGCAAATATTAATAGGTATAAGTAAACAATCAGGTGTGGCGAAAATTTTTTTCGTCCATAGTGACCTTAGAATCAACAAAAAGAACCGAAATGAACATCAGGGTGGGCCTACGGGTACTGATAGCGAGCCCGCTCCCATAGAACCTAGCCCGGGAACAGCAAAGGCAGATCAAATTCCTAGCTAAAGCTAGCAATAATTTATATACAGTGTGGCATAAAAGTATGAGAACCCCAAAAAATCTCGCGAGATATACATTTTCCGGAAAAAGTATAGGGAAAGTTTATATTTTTCCCTGACTATTCAATGATGGCCATGCTATGACCACTGATCACTGACCACGTGGTCATTATGGGATCAATACGATTTTTTTAAATGGGAACCCCCCTTTTCGACCCCGGAAATAGAAAGAGCGGAAAATTTTACGTTCAGATATGACCTTGACCATTCCAAAAATTTGAAAATGGGGGCGAAATCAAGATGGCGGACAAAATTTTTGAAAGTTAACCGATTGTCACCAAATTTTGTATACGGAGGTTTTCGAATTCGCTGATCACGAATCCGAGGATTTAAAAAATCAAGTGGCCATGGCATGGTCAGCATTGAATAGCCAGGGAAAAATCGTAGCTTTCCCTATTTTTGGTTTCTTCAGAAAATGCATATCTCGCGACATTTTTTGGGGTTCCCATACTTTTATGCCTGTATAAACAGTGAGTTTTTACAATAAAGTCATGTGACAATGAGATACATTCATATTTTCTCTAAAAGATATCTCACATTCCACATTTTACAATTAAACGCAAATTTAGAGCATACCATTAATTTAAAGATTTTGTTTACCCATAATTTGCTAATTATTTAAAAATTTCAAATAAGGTATTACTAATCTATATTTACATTTAACGTTTTTAAAAAGGGGGCATCTGTATGGAAATACATTTTTTTAAATTCTGTCTGTGTAACTTTTCAAAAGGATCAGATTTTCGTAGGATCATCCTGTATATTCTGTTTCTGCATCTAGTCGCGATTTTTTCCAGCCGCATAAAGATAACAGTGCAGATTTCTCACTGCATTTGTCACCATATAATAAAAGTTCGAAAATCTGCAAAACTAATATTTCAACCTTATAGATATACAGTTACAACAGTTGTCTTTCTGCACACTTTATTAAAAGCTGATACACAACTTGATGGTGTAACCGTATATCTCTCTCGCCGGTACCGTAAAGCAGAAATTGTAAATGGCAATAGACTGGCAGATGATGTGGATATTTGTCACTGACTTCCGCGTGCTGCCATCGCATAACTAGATGTGACAAGAGATAAACAAATAGTTCAGAGAAAAATTACCCTTCGACGAACAATTACATAATTTTGTCAATGCTTTGAGCTCAAACTGTTATAAATACGTGACGATTACTTAACTTACATGACTGATTAAATTGTTTAGCCAACCGGTCAATTTGATATACAAGTACACTAGTGGAAAAAATTAAGGGATCAAAAAAAAATCTAAATTTTCGCCGATTTTTCAAATGGCTGTATCTTTGATAAAAATGGTCGTATTGGAGTAAAAAAAAAGCAATTTGAAGCTTGAAGATTCTAATTTTTGGATCTTGCAAAAAAAAATTAAAAAAATTTTTTCAAGTAACACGTATCGCGCAATCTTAATGAATATCTTGAAAAAAATTTTTTCCCATTTTTTTTGAAATTTTTTTCGATCTTATTTTTGGTGTACGAAAAAAATTTTTTCCAACTTAACCACCTTATGGATTAGATAGGTTGTTCATTTAGCTTCAATTTCTTTTTTCTTTTGTCTCGATACGACCATTTCTCGCTGAGCTATCGGACTTTGAATGAAAATGGATCATTTTCTCTTTGTTCATCGATATCTCAGAAACCAATGGTTGTACAGAAAATCGACGGTGGGTTTCAGAAACTTGAATGAATTCTCTACAAGGTCCTGGCACGGTTTTTTAGAAACCGAATATGAATATCTAATAATGAAATATAGACTAAAATCAATAATACGATATACAGGGGGAATCGGGAGAAACGCACCAAACTCCAGGAATGGATTCTACACGTCAAAATGATAAGAAAAAGCTGAAATGTTAAAAAGAATTTGAAGCGCTCAAGTAAAAAATCTCAGGCGCGACGAGAAAATAAAAAATTAACCCTTTCTTTATTTGTCTCTAAAATCCCGGTCCAATAGTTGATTAACAATTAACGTTACATAAAAAAAGCTGTCTTGGGAAGAAATAGGTGTTGGTGATTTCGTTTTTTTTTTAATTACCGTAAAAATAAACTCTACTTAATGCAAAAAGAACGAATTCCGAGCGGCTTTTGCCTGACCCTGGGACAATTTGTTTATAATGCTGTTTTGCAGGTTCTACTTTGTTAGTTGTAAAGTGTTACTTAAACTTTTTGCTTTATTACTCCCTAAACATAAACATCTAATGGAGTGAGGTCGGGATACCTCACTTGCCTAGGCGTCTCATCTTCAAACATTTCAGTCAGCCGTTGATCGATTTGATTGTGACAATGAGGTGGTATTCTGCTACAATTTTTCATCGATATTCCCCCTATATTTTGTTTAAAATCAATTACTGGTAGATTGCTGCACTGTTCTAATTTCATATTCAAAGTTGTATTAATTTTCTTTCGTCTTCTTTGTTCTTAATCACGTTCTTTATGAATTCAAGATATCATTACAAAACAAAAGATGGAATATCGTACACATCTCCATGCAAACGCCAATTAACTTATTTGTTCTGCTCTAAATAATAAACACACTCTAAAACGCACAAATGTTCAGTCATTGTCATTAGTGGAATATTAAAAAGTGTTAACTGTTCTCTTCGTAGAGAAGGAAACCGGCATTTTAATTATTTTCCGGTTAGCTGCTGGTTATTTTGATCGTACGCTTAATAAAAACTGCTTCTCAAACCTCGTCGATGTATCCCAGTTATTGTATTTACGTTCATATACGGTGAAATCATGTCACTTTCAACATAGAGAACAATTTTACAATGAAATTGTTGGGATACTAATGGTAAGTATTTTACTTTGTGAACAACCAATCATACGAATATAATTTTCGCTCCGTCAAAAATGATACATGAAATCATAACCTACTATAGCTGTAAAACTTCATACTTCACTCTTTGTCCGATTCAATTAGTAATTACGCTGTTTCACAAAATACCGATTTTCTCAAAAACTGTTATTTTTTCGAAAAATATGTAAGAATACAAAAATTTTTAAAATTAAATTTCCTTTAAAACTGGTAAAACTATTTAATAATTGGCAAACTGATAAAAAATCGATATCATTTTAAGGGCGCCCTACCCCTAGTCCGGCCCTTACTGGGCTTCCAACAACTTCATATTTTTGCCAATTAAAGATAACAATAAACGCAAATCATGAACCAAATTTGGTTGCTCCATGTTACGGCATTGCTGAAATATTATAGTTTTTCAAAAGTTAACACTCATCTTCAGAGGCCAATATCTCTTCAACGGTACATCCCAGAAAAAAATGTTACATAACAAATCGGTATATTTTAAGATCCTCTACACGTGCCTGCTCTGTGTCAGTAGAGTTATGAAACACCCTGTACTGTAAAAAAGATTTTTCCCAAGGTATCTACACCGTGAATATTTTTCTATCGAGTGTATGTGAGATGTATCGCGTCGAAAGTGGTAACGGGTTCGGCAGATGCCAGATGAGATCCCTGTGAGTTGTGCGAAGCAATCAGAACTGCAATTGATTATAGTAGTAGCCTGTTGAACTCTTGGGAGATGCTCGGATTCTTCGGTGTCATATGGCCAACGTAGGCCAGCAATTTATTTGAAAAACTAGTACTCTTGAAAAACAAATTATATGACTCCTCGAACAGTTTTTCTAATTCAGTTACTTTGTACAAAGAGTGACAAAAGTACAAGTTTATTGGCGTCAGGGCTAATAACTTTGCCTAAAGTGTGCACAAAGGCTAAAATAATTACGAAATCTCAAAACTTGAATTTCGAAAGAGCTGAAAAATGTCGAATTTCATTATTTTTTTTTACAATAATAGCTTAACGATCTAGAATAAACCATCTCAGGCTATTTCCATTCTACCTCCAGGCCAATTCAGTGTGAATATGCTAAAATAACTACTAAAAACGGTACCGTTAATTATGTATAACTGCCCGTTTGATTACTGACACATTGACTTAATGATTTACAAACCTTGCCGATGGTCCTGTGCTGGCGAATACATTAAAATACTTGTCTGTTATGTAAATATAAAGGTGTCATGTGTTGCAAGATTACCATTCCGTGCTAGAGAATTTTTAAACATTGTACCAAATATACAAACACTATTCAGACATAATAGTTTTGCTATTTATTTGTTTAGTAGTACCTATTGCAAAAAAAAAAACAAATTTGTTGTGTTAAAATGTCGATAATGAGAAAATTATTATATAAAATTGCTCCTGTTGGTTAAAAATAGCAATAAGAATATTTTAAATTAAACAAAAGTGAATTTTACTTGCACTCATTTAAAACAAAACATTACAAATATTTTGCAATCCGTGTAGCTACGTTTCAAAAATATATAACAATTTCTAATTTTTTTCAGAATGTGTCCTAGCTCCATTTGTCGGTGGGTCAACTTCTCAACAAATACCCTTTGTGTTTCTACCACTCAAAGGTCAAATAATCCATCCCAGCAAAGAAATATCTTTTATAGGTAAGAATATACAAATTTTTTGATTTTATTACATTTAAATTACAGGAGAAATAGATTAATTTAAATTCATCGTTATTTTCACTACATTTCGAATAAACTCAACATGTTTTTTAGATATTTACAAGAAAGCGTTGTAAAGTAGGTAAAAATAAAGTAAATAGAATGTTATGAAACGTACCTTATGTATTTACATATTTACGGAAAAAAAGTGGAATCTTTGACCATACTATATTTTTCTTACTGTCTCCAATAAAGTCAAAGCCATATATAATATTATTGCAAGTATCTAATGTATGTAAGATTTTTTGGTTATGTAACATATTGCTACATAGGTTCGAATAAATTGATGACATATTTATTAGTTATTTACCAGAAAAGATTACGCAAAATTGTAAAGCAAGTGGTATATCACCGTAAAAATCTCGCCCAGATCAACTTTTTTGGCATGAAAATTTTTGCTGCTATTTCGAATAAAATTAATGCGATATTTTAAATATTTACCAAAAATACGCCAAAGGGGAATTCAGATGTGTATGTAATCTACAGGGTGTTAATTAATATGTACAATAAATTCAACAGACGATTATTTGAGTGATTTTAAGACAAAAAGTTCATATAAACATTGGTCAGCAGATGCTTCGTTTTGAAGATACAGGGTGTTAAACTTTTGTAAAAAAATTGCTATTTACGGAGCTAATTTAACCCTAACTTGATTAGATTTATTAAGTCCAGTGGCGTCCCGAGCGGGTTAATTAACACCCTGTATATCAAGTTTTTGATTGTAACATTTTTAGAATAAATTCAAGCCATATTTTTTAGATGTTTACAAAAAAATCGCTAAAGTTATCAAGCAACTGTAATCTCGCATGTACATAATCTCCAAATTTTAGTTATGCATACCAAGTTTCATTAGACAACAATTTTGCTAAGGTTTTGAATGAGTTCAAGGCACGTTTCTTCATATGTTTAAGCAATTGAAACCACTATAGATATATTTCTTGAAGAACTAGAATATAACTGTAGATACCTAACATATACCAAGGTTTTAGTTAGACAATATTTTTGCTAAGGTTTTGAATGAATTCAAGGCAAGTTTCTTTATATGTTTACCAAAATGACGCGGTAAGGTATTAAAGCAACTGAAACCACTGTAAGTATCTTTCTTGATGAACGGGAATAACACTGTAGATACCTAACCTATACCAAGGTTTTAGTTAGACAACATTTTTGCTAAGGTTTTGACTGTATTCAAGGCACGTTTCTTTAATATGTTTACTGTAGATATCTTTCTTGAAGAACTAGAATAACACTGTAGATATCTAACATATAACAAGGTTTTAGTTAGACAATATTCTTGCTAAGGTTTTGAATGAATTCAAGGCATGTTTACCAAAATGACACGGTAAGATACCTATTAAGCAACTGAAACCACTGTAGGTATCTTTCTTGATAAACGGGAATAACACTGTAGATACCTAATCTATACCAAGGTTATCGTTAGATAACATTTTTGCTAAGGTTTTGAATGAATTCAAAGCACATTTCTTTAATATGTTTACCAAAATGACGCCATAAGGTATTAAGCAATTGAAACTACTGTAGATGTATTTCTTGAAGAACTAGAATAACACTGTAGATACCTAATCTATACCAAGGTATTAGTTAGACAACATTTTTGCCAAGGTTTTGAATGAATTCAAGGCACGTTTCTTTAATATGTTTACCAAAATGATACCGTAAAATATTAAGTAATTGAAACTACTGTAGGTATCTTTCATTATCAAACTTTTGACGGGAAATTGCAAAGAAATTTGGTTTCACATTATTTCCAGAATAAGTAATTTGCGTTTTACAAAAAATATACATGTATATTTAACATCTAAAAAAAGCAGTGTAAACAACGGATACCTATATTTTAGTCTAAAGTGTTTCTTTGGTTAACTATACTTACATAGGGAGAACGTTCCTAAAGTCCAGACATAATTTTTACCTAAACGTGTCAGACCGGATGTTACGCTCGGTGAAAATTACAGATTGTTAAATTTATTCCTTTTCTTATGAGCGTTTATTACTCGATACACGATAGGCATCAGACGTTCCAGCGTATGAGTAATTGCTCATAGAGTTCTTCAGGCTTAGGCGGAAGTCGGCTGCAGAGATTAGCGGCTTGCGCCTCGCTGCTGGTTACAAATTTCAGATTAATTTCAGGTTAAATTAAATCGTTATCTTGTGTATTTGACGTGCTACAGACATTCAATTACCGGGAGAACATTTCGCGAATGTGGATTAGATCTCTGCAGCGATATTCTAGTTGTTTTACAACTTTACAGAGTAGCGCTTTTTTAGAAAATATAGAAGAGTTGACCTTGAAACCAAAACCGTATCAAAAATTTTATTATATTCTTCACGGTAAGAGGCCTATTAGACGTTTCAGAGGAACCGAAGACAGTGTGACTCTGAAATTTTGTTTACCGGGGTTATCAGATATGCTCTCTTCATTGAAAATAATGCCATTAATATTGTACTTCCGGTTATACCGTAAATAGGTGTCAACTTCGTTATTTTAATTGGACCCTATAATTATTGCATTATCGACAAGATAAATTAAAAATAAATCTAAAATGTTAAAGCTTGCCTGTAGCTAAATCTAACCGTTTTCGAGATAATCGACATTTTATAAAAATTTTGCCAGATGTAAATATTTATATATTTTGTTTTTGTTAAGGCCTTAAATAAATTTGCATTTGTACATGTTTGTTTTATTCAATTAAAGACCAGGGTCAAAAATGTTTTTGTGGATCATTTTGTCCACCCTCATGGGATCATTTTGTACATCCCGCTGTACAAAATGATCCTTTAGTGTGGTTGGAAATTTTTATTCTTAGAACTTTGTCATTTACAGATAAACAAATGATCCTCTCATGAAATAGAAGCTAGTGAATGTTACTATTAAAAAATTAATGGTTTTTGATGTAAATGCAGAAAACATAAATTTTGTGGTAGTTTTTCCTTAGAGAGATCGTTTTGTACACGTTTCCCCTCCTTTTTGATTTTATTTTACAAAATTATATTTGTAAGAATACCCTGTACATTCATGAATAAAATATCTACAGCTATATGTCAATGGACTTACGACTTTACAGTGTATTTTTTTATACATATGTATATCTTGAGATTATTCGATGTTGTAGAATATACAGGGTCGGAAAGTCCCCATGGTTCATCGGCCGTTACGTGACAGCGATCAAGAAAGTCATAGAAATCCGTGCGATAGAGAAAGATATCTGTAATGAAGCCGTCTAATAGTCACCGCCCATTTCGCCCTTCCACAAATAAGATCCACTTCTTATTTGTGGAAGGGCGAAATGGGCGGTGACTATTAGACGCCTTCGTTATAGCCATCTTTCTCTATCGCACGGATTTCTATGACTTACTTTATCGCCCTCACGTAACGGCGGAATGAACCATGGGGACTTTCCGACCCTGTATTTATATGTTTTTATGGCCAGCATCGAAGAAATTTGTATTTTGTATCAAAATTCGAAACCATAACAGAACTGTTGTATATCCAGAAACTTGATGTAAATTATATACAGGGTGTCCCTGAAAAGGATGGACAACGCTTGATCACAGGTTCCTTGGATGAAAACAAGACTATTTAGCCTAACTTACCTATATACAAAAGTGCACGCCTACTGAGATATAGCCTTCTAAACGTAGAACAGATAACCTAGTTTTTTCAAATAATTTGAAAACTGTTTTTCTTATAAACTTCAAATTTGGTACACATATTTTTTTATATAAGGGCAATGTAAATATAGAATTTGGTGAGAATACATATACAGGATGTTCTCTTTCTAGTGCCTGTGCGCCACTGGCTATCCCGTAACTTTTTTGTATGTACGCCAATGACGACAGAATTTATATTTTTAAAAATAAGCACTATTTTAGAAGATTTTTTGCCTCTTACAAAATTTTGATATCGTTTATGGATTT
>NW_019416296.1:1629895-1635955 GCF_000390285.2 Anoplophora glabripennis
CCTTGTGGAAATAAATGGATTAGTCCATCAAATTGCTCATCAAAATTTAGCTGTGTATACCAAATTTCATTCATTTATCACAACGCGATTGAGAGATATTGCAAAAAAATGATTTCCATTCCTCCCTCTTCAATGGGTCCCTGTGCCCTTAGAAAGCATTTCCGAACCCATGTTCATATGAACTTTTTTACTTAGTTTTGATCATAGAATCGGCCTGTTCAGGGTTGGCAGCTAATTATGAGACACCCTGTATTTTTGTTCCTTTACGACTTGGCGGCGTCTTTTTTTTTTGGTAAATCTTGAAATTCAAAACTACAAATATTGTATTATAAACTAGATATAAATTAGATATCTATAGTGATACATCCATTGCCTTATGACTTTGCGTTATCTCATATGATAAATATTTAAGAAACATGTCTTGCATGTATTCAAAACTGTGGCAAATGTTTAAGAAACACATTTTGAAATTTGAAATTGTAGCAAAAGTGACATAACAAAAGACAATAAAAATTAGATATATGTAGTGGTAATTCTGTTGTTTTACGACTTTAAGGCGTTTTATAAACGTGTAAGAAACATATCTTGAAATTCGAAACAGTTGCCGAAAAAATGACGAAAAAAAATGAAAAATTGTCGAAAAAATGCCACAAAGTACCATTTTAACATTATTAAAGTAAACTGTGGGCCATATGCCGCGCTTTCAACGATCTGCCGATTATTTCCCGACAAGTTCTAATTATCTAATTAACATGAAACGTTATGTTTACTGTTTATTATTTTAGGTCTACATTTTACTAGTGTTTGTTATTAACTTCGCGGGTGTTCATCGACACTAAAAATCTAATTTATACAAAACAGTAAATTCATTAACTATTCAGAAATCATATGCTGTAAGCGAATGGTAGGTAATTTATAGTATTCAATATACAGTTATTTTTCTTTGTATGGTTAATGCGACCTACAATTTTTTTTCTTTCATTTCATAGGATAAAACTGATTAAGTCGAACTTGAATATGAAAGGAGCCTAATGTTTGCAAAGAAGTACATTTATTGCATCTTAAATTTATGTTAGCCTATAAATAAAATAATATGATTGAATGCTTATTTAGAAAAATATTCCTCGGTATGCAAACAGATATCTAATTCCACAGACAAGCATTCTAACCGCTGATATTCCGAGAAACTGCTACTCAATGGACTAAAAGCCCTAACAACTAAAAGTGATGATTGTAGAGAATAATTCTATCTAAATACATTTTAGAATATTTGAATTCTTTGTATGCTATTCACTAATTTTAGATAAGGTAAAACATTAATTAGAGGACTAGTGTCTCACGTTTCACTGATACAAGTTACGTATATATTTTATGGCTACAGCATCCAAAGGCTATAAAAATGTTAAGAATTTAAAATAACCCGTATCTAGCAGCTAGATCGTAAAACAAGGTTCAAAAGATGTATGTATACGATGGCAAATAACTTATTAAATAATTCCGTTAATTCCTAAGATTATTTCACTATAGGCTAGGCTTGCGTTTCTTAGAGACATCCTCATGTTTAAAAAATGTAAACATAAATGCTAGCTAGCTATAGTAGATACCATAATAGTTATTTTTTTAGAAACACTTAGAGATTTTTAAAATATTCGGAATAATGTTAAGACAATAACAAATATGTACAGGTGGACCAATGACGACTTGTTCCTGAGGGGACAGATAACTTTTTTATATGAAAAAATATTTGGCTGTTGTAAACATTTTTTTTAGCTTAGAATTCAGTGACATACTAGAAATTTTTCTACAATTCCTGGATTTATAACACAAATTACAAAATGCATTTCAAAATAAACAGGACTTCAAAAATAGGTATTTCTAGTGAGGCCATCTATTGACAATTACATGCCTGATAAGAAGGTAGATCATTTCCTGACGTACTGTCACAATTTCATGACATTTGGACGAATAGAAGCGGAGTTATTGCGTCTGTAGTGACAGTATGCTTCTGTCATCAGTACAACAATGAGCATCGAACAAAGAGCTAATATTAAGTTTTCTTTTAAACTTGGTAACACTTTTATCGAAACGTTTCAATTGATGAACCAACTTTATGGTGATGATTGTTTGTGACAGAGTTCATGAGTGGTATATGGACAAAAGTGTCGAAATTGGACCCTTGTATACATACCACATAAAACTATGATTTCTTCAAAGATTACTAATTTCCTTACATTACTTTTTTCAAATACGAGTAGGAAAGGCACGTTGCAAACTTACGTTCATCCAAATTTATTGGCAATTTTAGCATAAACGTGAATGGAAATCCCTTTACTTAAAACTGTATTTAAAATCGAGTAACCATCTGTCATGGCAATGGGACAATAAATGGGTTCTACATTGTAATGGCGTAATACCGTTATCAAAATTATTCCAGTTTTGTGAAATGTCGATGTCAAGTTTTACCTGCCTAACAGGGTACTTTAACTGTTCTCATTAGAACACGAAAAATATCATTAAAAGCATGTAATGAGTGTATTCTTATGTTTTCATAAATAAACGTTATATTACACAGTATATTATAAATCTAGTGCGAGAAAAAACTGTTTCGAAACTATGTGATTTCATGTTCCTATTTTTTTTTTCCTATTTAGTAAGGTAAATCCACCTACTTGATGATAGCAACAGAATCAGAAACGTAATTTTATATAGCTCCAAATTTATATTAAAACATAGATATATTTTTGGTGGGCTATCCACCCTCAACACCACCTATACAACAAGGTCGTAGCTCTGAAATCTGACATCGGCTTAGGTGGTATATCATAGTTCTGCAGTGCAAGAAAATGTTTGTTATTTTAAACCATTAAAAATTCCTCCTCCAAAGATCTGTAAGAATTTTGTTAATCTGTAAGAAATTGTCTAGTGTAAACAATAATTTCCCGCCCTTAAATTTTGAATAAAACAAGATATTTTCAATAAGAAATTCATTACTTTTATAATTTTTCAAAAAATGAACCAGCAATAACTGACTAAATATGTAATAACTGAGATTCCTGTAAATCTAAAATAATATTCAATTTTACGATTAATGTCTCCAATCCTGAATATTTTTGTGAAAAATGTCGACAAAAATGCTTGCAAAAGTTTTTGATTTTAAAGTTAAAAGTGACTGTATTCTTAATTTCTTCTCTGATTCATGTAATGGATATATTATAATGACCTCCAGGCATTTGTTTGAAATTTATCGAATAATTCATATTTAAGTTTTCCAAACAGTAGGTTTCACCATATCCTCAAAATATCCATGATTACTACGAGATAAAGCTGAATGTGTTTAACGAGAAAGTTTATGAGCAAAATTTACAAATGTTTAACCAACACTTTTTGCAATATCTTTAATTTCTGATCCACAAAACTGCTTCTAGTATATCGTTTACTCGCTTATCTTTCGGAGCAACTTTGACATTTACAATTTTCCACCAAATTAAAATAATATCAATAAAATTGGAAGTGTCTTTTGAATTTTCTGTTTCATTATCAAATTGAAAAAGGGCTTCAATTACAAACCGGTTTAGAATTTCAAGGACTAATTTATCGTTTCGTCTTTCCAAATTTGACGGAAATAAAGCTTTTAAAATTAAATAATAACCAAATTTTAATAATTTGTTATATTTTTTAAAGAGACTGAAAGTCGGCAATTCTTTCAGCATATGTTTCAAAATCAGGATAAGTTAAAATCTGGATCGGTTTGGAATGGAGGATACCGCCAAACGATATTAAATTTTTTGTCTAACTGAAAAATTACTAATAGCGTTGCCATTTACAGCATTATTGTCACTTATTATAGCTGTTTTACATTGACAATTTATCGATCAATTAATTCATGAAGAACTTCGTCAATTTATTCATCAATAAATTGTCAATGTAAAACAGCTATTACAGATTTACACATTGCATGTATGACTTTACTATAAAAAAACATTCCCATCTCATCCCAAATTTGATCATTGGACTTGGCGATTCAATTTTAAATAATGTAATTTGAAACGAATATTAGGTATGTTCATCCTTACTTAAGAGTATTTGAATTGCTTGTAACATCTGCATAATTTATGTTAAAAAATTTCAATCTTGGTACCAAAATGGAGCTGTTATATTAATTCCCCAGTTCTACAATCTAGACATGAACCTTACAAACCCTAGAATTTTTTGTTGGTGTAAAATCATTTCTAGGTAATACCAATATCCATTTTTGCCTTGTAACATGCTCATTTAGGAAACTGAACATGTGAATGTTCGGTTCATTTTTTCGTATTTCCTCTACAGTTACCAACGCAACATCATATTGATTGGCATTTCACCATACTGATTTAGTACAAATACGTATGAAAAAGTCGATCGAAAAACCAAGCAGAAATCGATAAGCTAACGCGAGAAGCTAAATGAGGTTATGTGATTTCGTCCACGGTTGTGGTGTGTTCGCCAACGAAACGATTCCACCTGACGTCAGAGAGAATTCCAGTCGTGAGGTATGACCTTGTTATAGGTGATATTACCCAGGTCTATCCCTGGCTACGTGCCTATGTATAGGCACATGTATGGGGATAGTAACTGGTATGTTTTCTGATCAATATCTATAAATTATATCAACTCGATACATATAACAAGGTTTTTGCCTCTACAGGCTCTAAATTATTATAAACATTAAGTTTCTTGTACAAATAAAATCAGGCTGCTTGTCCATGCTATCTAGTCCGCTTCTTTTTTCAGCAGTAAGACGTTTTATATAATACTTAGTTTTATTTTGCTTGTTACACTTACGGTGACAAACCAGTCCGACTAAGTAATTACCACGACACGAAGTGTTGTAGTTACGTTTGAATTTTATTGCTCGGGACCAGCGTCACTCGACTCCTTATTTAGTTCAAACCAATCGATATACATGTTTTAATCTACCATTGCTAGATGAAACAAACTACTTCTTCTAAAAGCGTTTATAGTTCAAGAAGAAATAATAAAGGAGAACAAAATTCTCATATAGCAGTTACACCTAATAAGGATAAACAGATCAGCTTTACTTTTGTATGAAGGCAAGTAAAAATGTCCGAACAAGCTGTTATTAACTTTAAATGTGGATGAATTGTCCTTGTTAAGAATTCAAGTGTATTTTGCTAGGAACGTCCCCGTCAGGCTTTTTCTGAGATGTGGAATGGTGTTCCAGATAGGTACGAACTTGTCGATTTAAAGAAAAAATTCAGTATTTCAATATTTTTTTTCAACATGAGTGTAATTATTTAAATATAACATTTCCTGATGTACAAGTGGCATTTATTAAAAAAAAGGTAAATCATTTTCTAGCACAAATAACAAAACACAAAAAATCCTATAAATATATATAAATCACTAGCAATAAACAACTTAATGCACTCAGTTCTGAGTAGCTTTGAGAATAGAGACATTACTAATGGTACTTTACTAAGGCTTTTGACTGTGTGAGCCACAACATTTTAATTCAAAAACTTTCGCGCTATAACTTTGATCCAAATAGTATCTCCCTTATTAAGTCTCAAATCTCAATTTGTCTCTTTTAATGGAAGTAAATCTTCATGCTTAACCATGAATCACGGAGTCCCACAAGGATCTGTCCTTGGGCCTGTACTGTTTCTCATTTATATAAACGATTTACCAAATAGTGATAGCATTTCCAAGTTTATCCTCTTTGCGGATGATACTACGATCCTAAATAGTGCAGGTCAGGCCAGTGTCCTTCGTAATAATGTTCAAACAACACAGGATAACGTTAAGCAGTGGTTTTTGGCAAATAAAATGTGTCTCAATCAAAACAAAACTCAATCTATTTTGTTTACTTTGCGTTATGTGCATGATGAGTTCACCAATTGCGCCTCGCAAGTGAAATTTCTCGGAGTGAACATTGATCGCCAAATGTCTTGGAAGCAACATATTGACGAGTTATCTAAAAAACTATCTAAAAAGATGTTCCTGATCAGAAGCCTTGTTAATTCTGTTTCGATAAAAACATTGCTGTCAGCCTATTATGGC
>NW_019416296.1:1637154-1646654 GCF_000390285.2 Anoplophora glabripennis
CTTAGGGGGTTGAAGATTTTGGTATGCTTTTTGAGCCAAAAGTTGTCCCCCTCAGAAACAAATTTGACCTGTTTTTGGATTTTGTCGAAAAGTTCTTTACTACCCTGTAATGCCTTGCGGTACGTTTTCGATGGGCTACCCTGTATATAAATCACTAGCAATAAACAACTTAATGCACTCAGTTCTGAGTAGCTTTAAGAATAGAGACATTACTAATGGTATTTTACTAAGGCTTTTGACTGTGTGAGCCACAACATTTTAATTAAAAAACTTTCGCGCTATAACTTTGATCCAAATAGTATCTCCCTTATTAAGTTATACCTGAGTGACAAATCTCAATTTGTCTCTTTTAATGGAAGTAAATCTTCATGCTTAACCATGGATCACGGAGTCCCACAAGGACCTGCCCTTGGGCCTGTTTCTCATTTATATAAACGATCTACCAAATAGTGATAGCATTTCCAAGTTTATCCTCTTTGCGGATGATACTACGATCCTAAATAGTGCAGGTCAGGCCAGTGTCCTTCGTAATAATGTTCAAACCACACAGGATAACGTTAAGCAGTGGTTTTTGGCAAATAAAATGTATCTCAATCAAAACAAAACTCAATCTATTTTGTTTACTTTGCGTTATGTGAATGATGAGTTCACCAATTGCGCCTCGCAAGTGAAATTTCTCGGAGTGAACATTGATCGCTAAATGTCTTGGAAGCAACATATTGACGAGTTATCTAAAAAACTATCTAAAAAGATGTTCCTGATCAGAAGCCTTGTTAATTTTGTTTCGATAAAAACATTGCTGTCAGCCAATTATGGTTTTTTCACTCACATCTGTGCTATGCTACTTTGAACTGGGGTCATTCTTGCCAAACAGATAAAATTTTTAAATTACAACGCAAATGTATTTGCATTATTGCTGGGTTACCCTATAGAGCGGACTGTAAACAACATTTTAAGAAATGTGGCATACTTACACTACCAAGTGTCTATATCTTAGAATGTCTCTTGTACATTAAGGAAAATATCCATATGTTTCAACATTTTATTAACCACGATTATCCTACTAGAAACAGGTACAATATAAACCCTGTTCCTCTTAGACTAAGTAGAACTAGAGCCGGTTCTAATTACTATTGCGTGCGCTTTTTTAATATGCTACCTGAAGCAGTTAGGTCCTTGTGTAATGCTCACTATAAAATGGGAATAAGGAACTTTCTTAAAATGAAGGCTTTTTACTCATTTGATGATTATTTTAATGATGATTTTGTTGCTCTTGTCAGTCCCCTAGGAATACCATGTAATGTGTGTGATGTGTGATATATTTCTTTATGTATTTTGTAATAGTGCTTTTTTTGTATCTATATTATTTATTTGTAGTATTTTTTTTAATGATTTATTCACATATCTGTGCTTAATTTTAACCTATTTTTAATTACTGATACTTTTGGTGTCATATTTCTTTTATGACTTGTGTAAACATTTATCTTATGTCCTGACATCAATAAATTATTATTATAAATAAAAAAATATATAAAAAAACATCAGCTGATCCTGAAATGTGACCCCTATAGTTACAATTAAAAGATCATTTTTACATCAAAAAGCTGTCCGCATACGAGTTAATACATAACCCAAGTTTATTCATTTTAGATAAACAGCGACTTAAACAATTACAAAAAAAAACAATGTCAAAGGGCCATCTTCAAAGAGCCCTACCTCACTTAGGAAACATTTTTGAAGAAAACGATTTATAGGTTTAGTTTCTGGACACCCTGTATTTTTACTACATACAGGATCGGAAAGTCCCCATGGTTCATCGGCCGTTACGTGAGAGCGATAAAGAAAGCCATAAAAAACCGTGCGATAGAGAAAGATGGCTATATTGAAGGCGTCTATAGTCACCGCCCATTTCGCCCTTCCACAAATAAGATCCACTTCTTATTTATAAGTATAAGTATTGAAATAAAAGAACAGGACGAATTGCTTGATAATTTTGAATTTGTTTTTGAAGCAATTAATAGTAAATTAAAACATATTTTCAACTGTATCATCACGATCACTTGCATGTTGATTTGTAAAAATTGTAGGTATATTAATGTTATTTCGTTTTTAGGTATTCTCCTTATGTTGTTGTAAAGGTTAGTTATAAAAATCGTTGTGTGTTATTTTCATAAGGATAATTTTAATTTTTTTTTAATGATTTCTTTAATTTTAAACATATATATTTTATGCCAGCAAATTTTGATGTCAAATGAAATAAAGGAAAAGTCGTACATTTGTATTTAAAGTTTCTTTCTATCTTTAATTATTAAACCTGTAAGTGGATGTCAAAATACAAAAAAAGACCTGTACCTACATTCCGCGACGTACTAATATAATAATAATAAATATATTTTCTGCAGTATTTCAATACCAAAAAATGAAAATAGTAGGTAGCTAATTAACGAAATTATGATTAAATAACTTAATTGTAACACCGCTGCAGAATATCATATGAAACTACATAGGTATTCGTTGATTCTTTAAAAACATTTCTATCAATACCTACATCATACATTTAAGTAAATACAGTAACGCAAAAAGCAGATGTTGATAAGAAAGTGTACAAAAAAAATCCGTAAGTACGCCTGGCAACATTACCAAAGTCTTGTTTATATGTTGCTAGGATACGGGTAGGTATGCGGGCCGCTGCATTTGAATTCTTCCTAAAATTCTACTGGTAGTGTACTCTACCGGCAATTGGGAAATTTAAAACTGCCGGCCTATTCCAGGAGCGGTCTGTGGCGATAGCTATTTTGTCTGTGGTTTGGGGTTTACACAATATTATGGGTTTTATGAACTCCTTTTTATGTTTTTCTTTTTAATGCATTTTAATAAAAACTTGTTTTTCTTTTACTTTTCGTTTATATTTACGAAGTGCTATGTATTTCTAGTACGACAATTTTGAGTATTAGATCAGTCTTGACTTTATTAACGTTAGAGTGACGACCAAAGCCTGATTATTCACCAACATGTTTTTGCAAAAAATTGTGAAATATATCCGTAATACGACATACACTTAGCCAATGTTACCGCATCTTTATTTTGTTTCAGGAGTTCGAACACCAGTATGTGCAGTGTCAGGGGCTAAATTTATGACAGAAAGTGGATGGGTAGAACTTCGAAATCCTGTCGACGCAGATGTGCCATTTCGCATTTTCAGAGATGAGGGACGAACGTTTTTACAGGTAAATTATTTTAAGGACTCACTGCTTCGCGATATTCTTATAGTTATGTGCCCATATTATTTTTATAGTACACTAGTACTACGTGTAATCAGGAAATATTTTATCTGAACGATCCTACGATCTGAAGTTGTCAAAACTCACATTATTCATATATTCACCAATGAAAAAGCTTAAAGCGATAAACCAATATGGCCGACTGCCTAAGGAGAATGTGAGTTTTGCTTCTCGTATTGTTTTGCTTTCCTAGATGGTTGGTGCCGTGTTTTTCTATAAGTTTTTAATTATAAGTAAGATAAGTTTAGTTCTGAAGTTTCATATTTAAATATCAGATATTAGAACTTTTTACTGTCAACATTTTTTTGTTTGCAATTTTAGATTCATTATAAAAAATATTTCACTTCATCACTGATAATAAAACCGTATTCTAAGTATTTTGTTCAGCTTTTTATTTTGATTATGAACTACCATATTACATAAAAGTTTTATTGATATTGAATTTATTTCAAAGTTCCTTTAACTTCATGAATTTTGGTGTAAAAAATAATATTATGTAGAATAATTTGGAGCAAAACTACCATTATCCAAAAAGTTGTATCAAAACCCACATTATCCACTTTCTTGGAGTTAAATATTGTTGTGCTGTCATTTCACCAATTAAGAAGCAAAGTTAAAGTTCTACTACAATACCAAAAAAAGTTTCAGAGTCACTAAAAAAGTGAATAATCAGTTATTCCTTCTTCCTGAAAAATTTTAAAAAGTGGATAATGTGAGTTTTGCATCTATACCTCTAATTTGAGTAGTAGATGTTAATCTTATTTTTCTAATCACTGTATATTTCTTTGTCAAGGAAATTTATTTAGTAAACAACATTTTTCATTTGTTTTCCCATCAATGATGCCTGTTTTTATTGTTGACAATATTAATAATATATTTTAAATATAGTCCCGATGTCTAAAACGAAACTAATAGTTAATTATATTTTAATAAATCAGTTTGCAAAGTAAGTAATGTCGAATTCTACGATACACTTTCTATAGAAAAGATGACAAATAACTGCCATATGCTGTTGTTAAATAGAAAAATATCTAAAAGCCCTATATTTAAATACATTTAATATTAATTCTTTCCCACGTAAAACTTTCTAATAAAAAAGAAAATATTGATTAATTAACAATTATTGAATTTATTGCAGGAATATTAATGTTTTACAAAATTTATATTCGCGTCTCAGTGGAGCCTTTATATTTTTTTCGAACGGGTTGAATTTTAATATTTTTTTTAAGTAATACAAGCTTGTTGAGATAACTTAGCTTATGCATGTCAGTATGAAAGAAATGATTGATGTTCATCATTAATACATTATTTTTTAAAATTACAAATATCAAGGCATGGTTTATGATTTATCTGTTTATCAAACTTTTGAAGAAATTTTAATTTAAAATTATTACACGAATAATGCAGAGATAGGTTATAAAATAGTAAGAATTTCTAAAGAAAAGAAAATTTAATAAATGCAGACAAAATTTCCGAAAATATTGACATAATTATATTATTTTTGAACTAAAAGGAATATAAATGTATTTTTAAACATTTCATAAATTTATAACGGTTTTTTTTTGTATATAAATTTCAAAATTGAGAAGATTTTATGGTACCTATAGGGGCATCTTTAAAGATGTAAATTAATGTATAAATTTTTCAAAAATTGTCAATTATGCAATTTTCAGGGAGTTACAGTTTCCAAATATGCGCCTGGTATATTTTTACTTAGGTAGTACATTAATGTACACCTATAAATCGGAACATCCTGTATAACCACTGTAGGTTGTTTCGCAATTTATTGTAAGTGCCTTTCAACCTACTTAACTGAAGATTTAGTGGTATTTGAAGTAATATTTATTTCCCTATAAATTGATTTCTTAGTTTCCCTATTTTAATGAAATATTCATTTCAGTAATATATGTACATGTTTTTTCAAACGCACATTAATATTTATAAGGATATGAGGTGCAGCTAAAAATTAATATTAATGAAAATCATATTATTTATCAGGATTTTTAATAGAATTGGAAATTGTCTAAAACTATTTGTCCTAGTTAAACGATTGACCCACATGATCTACAATTTTTATTCAAACTAAAAATGATAATAATTCTATATACTCATTTTTCAAAAGAAGAAAAATTAAAATTAATCAAATATCCCATATCTCATCGTTTAACCTAGAAGAAACTTCCTACTGAAAATTTGAGGACATTTAACATTTCAGTGAAATATAATTTAATGATAATTCTTCTTTGGCGATGGAGCGGATGTGAATGCAGAATTATATCTGGGCTACCCTGATTTTTCTTAATCGTACTGACGCATGTCGGAAAACGTCAGTAGCATGTAAATTTAACGGTTTTTTGCGGTACGCCTGAAGGCTTTTCATATCATTACAGTCAATTAAAAACGTACCAGAAAATGCTACCTAATCATTTAAGACGTTGTAATTGCTATCTCGTGCGATTATTTGCTAAGAGTAGATTATTTCCGCGATACGGTCGTTTCTTGGCCACCTACGATACAGAGGATTGACATTGCTTTTTTATTTTTACTTAGTCTTATTTGGTTCATTATTTCTACAATATGCCAATACTTTTCGCGCATCTAGTGACTATTACAGCCTGAATTAATTATAATGATATTTTTCAGTGGGTGGGAGAACCCGATCTACGGAATAAAATGTCTGGAAGACTGGTGATGGTTTACCTGATATGTAGAGAACTCGCAAACGATGAACCAACTGAACGACTATTTTCGCCATGCGTAGCTTTTAGGATTGTTGGATCGCCCACGAAATACCTCAGTAGTAAGTAAAAGAATCTTCGATTAATTATTCAAAGAAATATCCTGTATTCTTGTTGTTGTATCATCACCCTTGACAAAAAGTATTCAAGTAAAAAAGAGCTACTACTGAAATATATCTTTTTGTTCCCATGCTTTTCTTAGGATTGTTTCATCAGGTACGTAGTTTCCTATCTCGTATGGAATTAATAAATATTAACATAACAGTTTTTCGATATTATATTTTATATTTATAAATATTAATGCGTTGTAACGTTATAATTTAAATATTGAGTATTTCAAGCAAAGCTATTGTGTCAGCTCTCACAATATAGAAAATATTTGTGAAATATTAATTTATGACTATATAAAACAATTTTATAACCAATTAACTATAGATTATATATTAATGTAATTATTGTTACTTAAAAATATAAGTGACAAAACTGACCATATGACTTTCGTCCCACTATTTTTTGCAAGAGTCTCTAACAGTACACAATACTTCAACGGTATCTAAATTAACTATTTGCATTAGAACCGGTAGCATTAGCTTTTAATTAAAACAAAGTACAATTTTAATAGAAACAAAAATAAATAATATACAGCTACTTTAATAAAATTTAATATTTTCATTGGCTATCGAGGCTAATCATTTCAGACAGTGTAATTATTTGGAACAACTAAGCACACAACATCGTTCTGATCTTCCGGAAACTAACACTTAGTACATTTACCGTGGGACAAAAATGATGGTATATTAACCATTTAAAGATCAAAATTTTACTGTCTAAAAAAATGTGTTATAAAGCTATGTGGTAGTTTTTTTCATACCTAAGGTAAAAAGACAAAGATATTAATCATCAGTTTGTATTACCTATATTTGTCTAAATTTAAACTAAACCATTATTTGTTTCATGTAACATAACAAATAAAATAGTGCTAGATGTGTAGATTCTCATTTGAAATTATCGAGGCAATTACCAATAATAATTATGAATATACAATTATGATGAAACATAGGACATACAGAGTGTCCCGAAATTAGGGGGCAATATTTCTGCAGGGTGTCCTATGTCGAAAAATATTCAATTGTTTTTTTTTACTTTATCAAATAATAATTTACTAAAAATAATAAATTTCTGTAAAAATAACAATTCGCAAAAAGTAAATACCTGAACTATCAATGCAAATGACGCCAAACGCATTTTTGTTATTCAAAACCTGCGATGATAAAAAATATTGACAATTTCGATTCCCAGTGATTAACATGTAACATGTAACTTTATTATTAAACGGATTTTAAATAAAAATGGAACATTCTACGAATATGAACCAAGACTACCTTTTTTTAATAAAAAACTCTGATATTTCATACTTTTCAGTCAAAAGTTAAAAAAGTTATGGAAAATTTTACCCCCCTCCCCCCGTGATGGAACGTATGTGACGAAATTTTGTAAATTTCATTGTAGTAGCGGACAGAGCACATAAGTGTTAAGCTAGTTACCAAATTTTATAAATTTATTTCAACTGGTTTCGGAGTTGTTTAGAAAAAACCATCATTAGATAGGGGCCTATCTATCCTCAGTGGCTATAACTTCCTTAGGAAGAATTTTTGGACCCACGTTTATATAAAGAAAAAGTAATCTTTTTCGACATAGAACACCCTGTAGAAATATTACTCCCTAATTTCGCGACACCCCGTATAAACTAAAGTTGTTTTTTCAATGCATAGGGCGACTCAGGATTAAAGTGATAGATCTACCTTTAATAGTCAGGGAAATATATTCAACAAAGTCTGCTACAAGCTACAACCTCAATCGCAGATTATACAGTATGACCACGGTGACAACAGAAAAGAGGGAAAATATTTTATTTTTCATTTTACGAGAAAAAGGCATTCTCGATTAAAATTTTTGCTTGTCTTTAAATTGCGATTGGCATGGAGAACTTTCATCTTGCATGTAAAGGGTGATAAGAAAATCGGTAAATACCTATAAAAATCGTTTAAGAATAAACTGCTTTTGTTTTTAACAATATATAGAAATATGTTATTAAGAAAAGTTGCTTAGAATTTAAATTTATATTATAATTTCAATTTATGTCTGAATACTTTGATAGAAACTGACAGTAAACAATGTTTACTAATTTTACGAGAAAAGGCATTTTGAAGATATTTTAAAGACAAGCAAATATTTTAAACAAGAATGCCGAAGGTGAGGCTACGACACCATCATAAGAGTCGATTTAAACTTTTTAAATATTAGAGTATTTAACTTTATAATATTGATCCTAAATTTAATAAATTCGGAAAAGTTTATTTATTCATAATAAGATGAATAATTTTCGTGTACACATACAAACTAACCGTCTGCAGCAACACGAGAGTTCAAAATGAGAGTGATGATTAGTAGCACACGTATTTATTATAGATTTCGGTACTGGTAACAAAATTTTATCTTTTTCCAAAATCTCTCTTTGAGAATGTCACGTTTTCTTCTTTTTTTATGACAATTGCCTCCTTTTTTATAATTGAAAAATATATCACATTATGGCCATATTGATTCTCTAATAGATAATTTTTTATAATCAAAATATTTAAAATATATATAGTCATTCTATAATTTTGCAACAATAATCAGGATAATTAATTATTCTTTAATAGCGACGTGCCTTCTGAAATAATTTTTTACTCATTTTGATTTTCTCTTGATTATCACAGCCACACAGAAAAAAAAAAGTTGGGTATAGTTTTTATGCGACATATATTTTTCGTAGTAATTTGGCCTCCTGAACACGAATCAGATTTTCAGGTGGAATCAAATTTGTAGGCAGAGTCATAATTTTAGGCCGAGTAGGCGGCATTTTTTCGGCAAAGTCACATTTTTAGATTGAAGGCATAAGCAGATGCAGTGATGTGCTGTGTGGCAGTAATGTGTCCTTTTCCTTGAACTTTAAAATTATTAAGAAATAAAAGCATCTAAATGCCATAGGAAAACTGCATAGTAGTTAAAAAAATCTGATTGGAAAACCATAAGCCCATGCACGACTAAATAAATGAAAGAATAAAGTAGAAACTTTTTTGTCTTGTCCCATGGAAACAAGCACATCACACTACACATCATTACATGTGTAGAGTCCTTAAGTCATTTTTTTAAGCGAAGTCACATTTTTAGACGGAGTGGAATCTTTTACCTTGATTTATGAAAATCTGGCTCCAGATGTGTGATTAATGAAGGTGAGATCAACCAGCAATCCTTATGATGCCAAATTTTACTGAAATCGGTGGATTTCAAAAAAGTACACCCGCCATATTGGATCAGCCATCTTGAATTTTTACAATGTGAATTCATATTCGTAATCAGCGACCCAAAAAACCCCTTTATACAAAATCTGGTCAAAATCCGCTCAGAATTTGAAAATAGCGATTCCTGCTCGGTTTTT
>NW_019416296.1:1646980-1732895 GCF_000390285.2 Anoplophora glabripennis
CTGTGTTATGAATATTATGGTTTTGGCCATCTCGCATATTATTAGAGATATACGATTAGCTATCAAACTCTACAGGTTATTACTGAAATTCTAGAAAACGTTCTATATAAAAATATACAGGGCATTCTATTTAAAAAAACAGGTTTGGTACACCTCGAAAATGCAACATTTACTGAGACAAAAATGATTTTACTGTACAAAAAAATGTTATAAAATTATTCAAATTATAAATATGTTTATAAATCATTGAAAAATTTTTATACCTAAGGGTAAAAAAACAAGCTAGTTAATCATCACAAGGAAATTTTATATTATAGTGTTAGGTATTTGATTATTCTATATCTACATATTTTTTTAGATGTAACCGAAGTGGCGTTTGTCCCTGACGCTCACTCAGCCTCAAACAGCTCCGATAGCGACCACTTGAGTGTTTCTGAATACATCGCCATAGGAGTGTGCTCTATCCTTCTTGGTTTAATTTATGTGGCTTCCGTTTTCCTCTACATTCATCTTAGAAAACGCAACAACTTGGGATCCAGTGGCAAAAGCGGACTGGACAGCCAGAGCCTAGCAGCCGTTGAGGAAGGGCTGGTGAAGAACAACCCCTTGCTGTCGATTTCCTCCCATTTTCCTCCAACGGATTCGCTCTATAGCGATTCTAACAGCTCTGACACAGATGTTACACCAGATATCATCCAACACCATGACGACAGAAAGAAGCACGTAAGTAAATCTGTCTTTGATGAATGTATCGAATAAATGGGGAAAAAAAACAGTTTAGGATTTACATTATGAATAAACATTGAATTTAAATACTAAATATTTATTTAAGTAAAAAGTAATTCATATCACAAATAAACTGAATTACTTGGCATAAAAAAACGAAATGTTAACTAAAATACATAAATACGCAATTTAAATATTCAAATAATCCGAGAAATCAAATATAATAAACATTACAGTTCTCTGTATGCAATCCAGTGACTTATTTGGACTAAAAAATGCGCTATTTAACTCAAATATATCTTTTTTCTGTATATATATATTTAACTAACCGGAAATATACAGGGTTCTTCACGGTAAGTGGCCTATTAGACGTTTCAGAGGAACCAAAGACAATATGACTGAAATTTTGTTTAGGGGGTTATCAGATATGTTCACTTCAATTAAAATAATGCCATCAACGTAGCACTTCGTTATTTTAAATGGAACACCCTATATATTATTGCATTATCGACAAGATAAATTACAAATAAGTCAAAAATGTTAAAGCCTACCTACTACTAACCTAAATCTAACCGTTTTCGAGATAATCGTCATTTTATAAAAAATTTGACGGATGCAAGCGTTTCGAAAATTCCTTATATCTTTCTTCGTTCTGGGAGCTTTCACTTGCTTTTCAGAATACACGAAGAACATAAGAAGAACAACCTTTCGCTATCAAAATTGCCTGAAGGAAATTATACTAAGTGTCTCATTTTTCACGTTACGTTTTGAAAACTTAAAACCAACAAAACTTTATAAATTCAAATGGAACACCCCGTATTTTTCTGCAGCATATTATAGAAAATCAAATTCTCTTTTCACCGATATAGGTATTGTAGGGGTTACAGTTTCAATTTTCTCAGATATTTGCGGTTTACTTACATTTTCAATAATACTACGTTAAAATATCATCAAATTTGCCTTGAGAGGCAAATATTAGTATTGACTATTGTCAATCAGTATTCTATAAGTACCAAGTATTTGCTCGACAAGAAAAATGCAAAACAATTATTCTAATGAAGATATTTTAAATCTATTTTATATCCATGGAACATTCATCGTGAATCAACGTTGATGGCATTATTTTCATTGAAGAGAACATATCTGATAACCCCCGTAAACAAAATTTCAGAGTGTCATATTGTCTATGGTTCCTTTGAAATGTTTAATAGGCCACTTACCGTGAAGAACCCTGTATAGGAGTAATATATTATTTTAATCCTCAACAATAACTGTATTTCAGATGCAAATTACATCTGCTATGATCCACCCCCAAAAGGAACTGTACTACCTCAGCTCGCGTTCTTCCCCATTTTCATCGTCCGAACCAATTCTCCAAGATTCCACGACAAATGAAAGGCTTCCAGAAGAAAACGTGTCCATAGTGGAAACCTTGGAAGGAAGGGAAGACAGACCGGATAATGTAAGAGCTCTAAGTGGAACCGCCAGGAAGAAGTTATACTTCAATCCCGCATACTTTGAACCAGAACTGATGTTGGTAAGCATACATTTAGCCGCCTCAATTTCAATGTTCTATCGCCTCATTTTTGTAGGCTCCACCTCCAGCAGCTTTGGAATTTCTCTCGAAAATTCGCGAGGTGATTGCGATAGCCAAACAGAAGATGGCTACGAAAAGGTTCAGCCCGAGTTTGCTCTACATACCAGAAGAAGAGAACTACTACCCTCTGGAACCGTCGTATGAATATTCACAGTCTGTGAGTAGACGGGGCAGCGCTATAAGCCTAAAAAGAGAGAACAGCAGAAGGAAAACCTGCACCGGGTGTCCGGGTTGCGAACCTCAAGACTTCAAATCTTACAGCGGGAAACTACCAGAGCTTCCTTCTCTGGGTGCATGTCAGAACTGTACGACTTCAGATGATAGCAAACAGAGGAGTATTAGGAAATGGTTGGAAGACGTGCCCATACTTAGATCTGGAAATGACCAGTCGCTGCACCGAGATTCAAACAAATCCACGAACGCGATGCGCAGGATACGGTCTCCGACGAGGTCGCTCCCTCCGGATAATTTCGACACGCGCGACCAAGAAAGGGCTCTGTCGCCAAGACCCGCATCCGAAAGAGGGATACATCACGATTTCTACCAACGAGAGTACAAAGCTGTAAAATCGAAACAGTTCCACAAAGAATCAAATATGACCATGTATCGAAGAGAAGAAAATTATTACGAGACCTTACCCATTGATAGAGGAAAAGATGTCATGATGAATTTTCCTCCACCCGATATGATACACGAGGCGATGGTCGTGGATAAATCTGAAGAAAAAATAACGACTCTGACCAAAAAACAAATGAATGCCGTTATAAATGAATTGACAGTGCAACGCAACCTCCTCATACACCCAAGTGACTCCCCGATCGCTGATAAACAAGGTCTTCCTATTGACTACGAGACTGACAGTTTGGAAAGATCCGGAAATAAAGGTTTGTTGATTATCACAGCCCCATAAAAAAAAGTATCGGATCTGGTATTCAGACCCATGTATTTTTTTTCCGCTGAATCCGAATCTGCCTTCAGATTTGGCCCAACGGGAAAATTAAAAAAACAGGTCACAAAAAACGTCATTTACGATCAACGAAAGTTATAAAAAATTAAATTACTCTACCAGCTCACTAGACGTATGATTTTTCACTTGTTTAATTCCAATTTATCATCATAAAGTCAGACAAGCTGGTCCAATTTCATTCAAAAACAGAAAATAGATCAAAACACCATTTTCATGGCATAATTCGTGTTGCAGAGTTCTGGATCCATCTTTTTATCCACTCACCCATTTATGAATTCATACATCTTTCTATCCAGTCGTTCATGCATGAATACGCATATTTATTCATCCACCTGTACCACCTATAAAACCTACCCATCCACCCATCTATTCATCTACTTTTTGTTACGTTTTCGTTGAAACGCTAAGTCACACAGTCAATCAGGGTTGTCGAGTTCGGGGACGTCGTTTTTCTTTTCTGCCAGAAATAGTTGGATTTCTTCAATCAAGTTAAGAAATCGCTGTAGTGTCAACCCACGACTTAGCCACCTTACTTCAGTGTAAAACAGGAGATCACCATATTCGCTTTCAATATCCTCGAGAAATTGTTTGAATTGTCGGTGATTGAGACCTCGTGATTTTATAAAGTTTACGGTAGGTACTACAACTTTCATAACATTTTCAAATCCCAATAATTTTGAACAGAGGGCCTCTTGATGTATAATACAATGAAACTGCATTAATTCCTTGGTATTTATGTTTTTAGTTTGTAAATATGTTTTTAACAGAGTTACTATCCCAGATGTACTTCCAACCATTGAAGGTGCTCCGTCAGTTGTAATTCCAGATATTTTCGTTAAATCCAAATCCATTATAGAACATTTTTCTAGAAGAGCTTTGAGCATGTCACTTCCCCTGGTTTGACTTGTCAAAGAACTCATACCAATCAGTTCTTCACTCACTTCAAAATTTTGCGTTACACCTCGTAAAAATATTAATAGTTGAGCAGTTGAACTTATATCTGTAGATTCGTCGAGCGCTATAGAAAAATACTCAAAACTTCTCGATTTCGTAGCTAATTGCTCTTCTATATTATCTGCTAATGCGGTAATTCTTCTTTGAACAGTCATCCGATTTAACTGAATTTTTTCAAACTTCTTTACATTTTCCGGACAAATTTTTTTTGCGGCGATATCCAAACATTGCTTAACAAACTCACCATCTTTAAAAGGCCGACAAGTTTTCGCTATTATTCGAGATATTTCAAAGCTAACTTCAGTGGCTGTTTCAGCATCTTGAATTGGTTTTGTAAACATAGATTGCTGGCCTATTAGTTCCCGTTGTAAAGTGGAAATTCTTTGCGTTCGATTTTCGCCAGTTAATTTGGTAAAAGTTGGATGCTGGGTTTCATAGTGCCTTTTCACATTATATTCCTTCGGAATAGAAACACTACTCTTGCATATTAAACAGACAATTTTGTTATGCGATGAAATAAAAAAGTATTTTTCGGTCCAAATATCATGAAACTGTCGATTTTCATCTTCAACCTTACGACTACGTTTCTTACTGGGGCCTGGTTTATCCATATCAAAATTAATATTATATGTTACAGTCGGTAAAAGCCAAGTTCGAACGACGAAATATTTACTCGTCACAGATTACAGTTCTCAAACAGTATAACGTTCGCTTATCCGTAGTCAAAACTTAACTGCCCCGGTAGCCGGCGATGCGTCGTATTTATACGAGTTACCAAACATCGAGAACCATCCACTTTGTTCGGGGATCGACATGTTTCGCGAATCTGTAATCTAGTTGATGCGACAGATTTCTAGTCTCGTAATAATATGCTTGGACCGGAGCGCGGCGAGTAGAATACTTTTAAAATTCGTTGGCGGGCCGCATAAACATCGACAGCGGGCCGCATGCGGCCCGCGGGCCGTGGTATGTGCATCCCTGGACTAAACGAAAGCGTAACCCTTTGCATAGATCCTTTGAAGAAAAGAGAACACGTTCTAGCAACAATAAGAATGATTTGTAGATAGTTTTATTGCATTCTCAATCTGCAACACGAATTACGCCATGAAAATTGTATTTTTAAGCATTTTGATCTATTTTCTGTTTTTGAATGAAATAGGACCAGATTGTCTGACTCTATGATGATAAACTGGAATTAAACGAGTGAACAGTCATACGTCTAGTAAGCTGGTAGAATAATTTAATTTTTTGTAACTTTCGTCGATACTTTTTTTTTGTGGGGCTGTGTTATTTATATCGAGTTACAAAGTTTCTTGTTGCTGGAAATAACAGACGTAAGTGATGAATTAAATCACCATAAAACAACAAATGAAAATGTCATCACTTGCTACTGTTCGATATTTCTCTCTGATTAATGGTTGCTCTTTATTTTAGGCTTTTCGACTCCAACCGAATACGCAGACGTTTCGTCGTCCCAACCCAGTCCTAGCTTAAGCACCGCCCTTCCCGACCAAGAGGAAATGACCATGAGGAACGCCATCTTCAACAAAAAGACCGGGAACATGACCATCTCCAAAATCAACATGGACATTCTCCAAGAAGACGAGCACGATTACGAGCTTATCGTCCTGAAGAAAGGCACCGTGATCGACGGAAAGTTATACAAGCTACCTGAACTCTTGCAGAGGAACAACGGTTATAGCCTGGTAAGCGAAGTTTACGTGAACAACGGCTACAATTATGGTAGCAACCCTTCCACTCCCACCGATTCAAGTTGTTCCTCGCTGGAGAAGAAATCGTTGAAGGTGCGTTACGAAGAAGGACTGGATAAACCTGGGAGGTTACTGATCGAAGTGGAAGACTGCCCCGACAACTATATTCCCGTAAATGATTCCGACGGCTTCGAACCGGATACGCTGGACAGGAAGCCTAGTAAGAAAGAAACGAAATCTAAAACAAGCGAGGACGTCGAATTTGTCGACTCGCTAGAACGTCCCAATCAGATCCTTCTTCGAACCACTGGAAGTTTCAGGAGCGATTCGATGACAGTGGAGACGGAAAACGTTGAGGCCAGCAACTTCAACAGAGCCTTTGGTAGCCTGCGGGAGATATACGAGGCTAAAGCGCGGGGAGTTATTTCAAAGGAAATAGACGAGAAAGAACTTCGTTCGTTTCTAAATAATAACGACAATGAAGGAAGGTTATTGACGCTAGAGGAACGGCATTCGAAGAGGCAACGCTCGAAGGGGATCGTCCAGCCGGACGTGATTCCTCCTCCACCCCACGACGGTTCTCCCATTTACGAGCGTCCGAAACCTCCAAGGAAGATTATGACGGGTAGGTATGTTTTCAAAGACCATTTTTCATACCTTCCTCCACAAATCATCATATTTTCTACAACATAATTATATTTTCTCCAGCAGATATCCAAAATCAATAAATACATTATATAAATGATGAATATTTAAGTGAGGGTAATATTTTAGATAGTTCACAGTTCGGTTTTAGAGAAAATTGTAATACCACAGACGCCGCTTTTAAATTAATAGAAAATATTTACGCTTGCTTGGAAAATAGAGAAATTCCGTTATGCATATTTTGTGACCTGTCGAAAGCCTTTGATTGCATTGATCATCAGATATTATTAGATAAACTTAATTACTATGGTATAGTTGACACAGAAAGAAATTGGTTTAAAACATATTTAGTTGCAAGACAAATGTGCACTGAAATAATTCAGATCGACGGTTGTATAACAAAAAAAATTCGCTCGGAGTTTGCGACAGTTCAAAGCGGCGTGCCGCAAGGATCTATTTTAGGACCACTTTTGTTTTTATTGTACGTTAATGATATTGTTCCTAATTTCCCAAACGTAACATTTTCGTTATTTGCTGACGATACCAGCTTGTTGATACGGGAGACTAACAGAAATAATTTAATTCAAAAAACTCATAATATATTAGAAAGTATTTCTGATTGGTTTCTCGCCAACAAGTTGGTTTTAAATTGCAGTAAAACTAACAACATAACATTTCAACTACGCGGAACGACAGACATTATTCTAAAATTAAACGATGATCAAATCCAACCGGTAAATTCAACGAAATTTCTGGGAATTTATATAGACTCTCAACTAAACTGGACCGAGCATACTTCTAATTTAAAAAATAAGTTAGGAAAAGCCATTTATGCAATAATAACCATAAAAAGAAATGTTGATTATTGTACAGCAAGAATTGTATATTTTGCTTACTTCCAAAGTTTACTGCAATATGGAGTAGAATTGTGGGGGGGGTCTACTGGTTTCATAGATATATTTATGATACAAAAAAAAGCTATTCGAATTTTGTGTGAATTGTCTTGCAGGGAGTCATGCCGAGGTTATTTTAAAAAAATAGGAATATTTACTCTAGCTAACTTATATATCTACAGAGTAGCTATTTTAATTCATAAAAACAAACATTTAATAAACACACCAAGTGACTTCCATGGTTACCCTGTAAGACGGCAAAATCTCGTATTACCAAAATATAATTATACTACAACGCGTAATGGTGCATTGTACACTGGTATTAAAATTTATAATACATTACCGTCTTATCTGAAATCATTAAATTACAAGGCATTTAAACGTAAATTGAAAATATTTTTAAAAAATTATGAATTCTATTCTTTAAATGAATATTTTTTAAGTATGAGATAGTAGAGCGGTTTATCACGTCCTGCGAAACAAAAAATAGTTTAAACGTACTTAGTTTATGTGTGTGATTAAATTTACTATCAAATGTTTTCGGATTTAAATATGTTGTTTTTTCAAGTATTAATTTTTTTATCCTAGTCAGCTGTATATTTATTGGATGTAATTAAGCAAGGTCATAATTATAGTAATAATTATTGGGGTTGTTGACAACGAAATACTTTCCTTACACCTTTAATTAGGTTTGCTGTTACGTATATAAAATGTAGTAATACTACAAAAATGTAAAATAATTATAATTTGCTGTAACTGAAGGAAATAAATGTTTACTTACTTACTTACTTACTTACTTACTTACTTACTTACTTACTTACTTACTTACTTACTTACTAAATACATTAAGTAAAGAAGGTTATATCACACATACATATAATTTTGGTATTAAAAACATTGAAACATCTCAAAAACACTAAATACGTTGAAATAATTCAAAAACTTTAACATACTTCGAATTATGTTACAAATGCCTAGAAATACCTTTGATCTTCTGTTGTTGACCTTTAACCTTTTACAAGTCAGTCATTAACTTTGAAATTTTTGATTTGCGACCTTTGATCGTCCCCTTTGACCTTTATCTTTAAAGTTTGATATTTTAACGATTTTTTATTTATTTCCTGAAACTACTTGGTATATATTTTAAAGGCGTTTTGACATATTTCAATGCTTTCTCGTACTTAATGCAACTTTTTTATAGCTTTTTTTAGTTTCTGAAGATGATTCGGCTAATTTTGAAACTATGGTGATGTATTTCGAGATAATTATTTCAAAGTAACGAGCGTTCAAATAAAAACGTGGTCGAAGTTGGCTCTGACACATTGGACGTAGGGAGTAGCTTATAGCGACCAACTTAACCTCATTTCTCAACGAGCTGTATAGCAGCTGTCAGTTTCAATAACGTTAATGACTATATAACTTTATTTTAAAGAATAATCGTGATAACAATAACAAACAATTAAAGGAGCTGCGGAAAGTGTCCCCCTCCTTGTTATAACAATAAATTAAAGCAGCTGCTGAAAGTGTCCCCCTCCTTGTTCCAAGCACTTTTCACACCTGTTCCTCAAAGAATTAAAGACATTTTCTAAGATGCTCGGGGTATTGTTAATTTCACGAATCTTGTCTATAAGTCGAGCCTGCAGATGGTTTAAATCAGGAATAGGCAGTTCAAAAATAGTGTTTTTAAGGTAAGGCCACAAAAAGAAATCACACGGCGTAATATCACATGACCTCGGTGGAAATTCATGTTCAGCATTGAGACTTATTAGTCGATTTTGGAAAACTTCCCTCAACATATTCATCGTCTCGCCTGCCGTATGTGCCCTTGCGCCATCTTGTTGAAAGTAAAAGTTTGTAATTTCGTTTTCTTCCAGCTGGTTAACAAAAGGAGCGATAATTTCTTCTCTATACCTTTGCGCAGTAAGAGTACCATTAAAAAAAATAGGTCCATAAATCCTCCTTCGATTGAGAGCACACCAAACTCCAATTTTTTGAGCGTGTAGAGGGCCCTCGACAAAAAAGTTATCTGGTTTTTCAGAAGACCACATTCTCATATTCTGTGAGTTTACGTAACCACTTAAATGAAACCAGGCTTCATCAGAAAAAAAGGTGATATTATGAAGTTCACCGTAGTTGTTTAAAAACCATTCACAAAATACAGCCCGTCGCGGAAAATCAACTTCATGAAGTTCTTGCTGACAAGTTAAACGATAGGAGAACAAACGCAAATCTTTTTTTAACACTGTGTGGCAGGTACCGACTGATACTCCCACCATTTGTGATAAAACACGTACAGAAGTTCTTGGCGCATTTTCCATTATTTGTTGGACATTTTCTTTTAATTCTTCAGTCCGCTTTTTAGGTCGGCCGCTTCCTTCTTTTCTTGTTACACTGCCCGTTTCACGAAAAACATTAACACAACGCTGAACTGCACTTTGAAAAATTTTGTACTCAACAACGCCGGGAAATTGATTTTGAAATTCTATGAAACATTCCTCAATAGAATACTTCCATATTCCATCAATCTTGCGTCCATTTCTAAAGTAGGACTCTATGATAAACACTTTTTGTTCTTGAGAAAACACCATTTTAAACGCTTTTTAAAACGAAAATATTCAAATTGATAGCGGCGATATAGCGCTTTGACAGATGACGTTTAAGTTCATTTGCTATACGCTACGCCCTACGTCCAAATTTTCAGAACCAACTTGACCACGTTTTTATTTCAACGCTCGTTATTTCTGGTATTTTAAAGTATTTCTGGTGTTTTAAAAGTATTTGAGATATTTCGATGTATTTAGAGGTTTTCTCAATATATCTCGAAACATTTTGAAGTATTTTAACATTTTCAAGATATTTTGACGTATTTCCAAGTACTTCCAGTTTTTTTGCACATATTTCGAAGTTTTTGAGGTATTTTGATGTATTCAGAAATTTCCTCGAAATATCGCAAGACATTTTTGGAGTATTTCGAAATTTTTGAGGTACATATTTTAAAAATTTCTACGCATTTCGAAGTAATTCCAGGTTTTCTCTATCTATTTCGAAATACTCACAGTTTTCAAAGCATTTCAATTGTGATATTTTGAAGTATTTCGAAAGTCCAAATTATGTATTTCGAAGTAATTTCAGTTTTTTTCGATCTATTTCGAAATACTTCACAGTTTACAAAATATTTCAACATATTTAGATGTTTTCTCGAACTATTGAGAGGCATGTTATAGTATTTAGAAGTATTCATAGTATGTATTATGAAGTTTTCGACTACCTAAAAGTAATTACAGACTTTTCGATATTTGTTGAAATATTTCGAAGTATTCGAGATATTTTGAAGTATATGCAAGTATCCAAGTTATGTATTACGAAGTAATTCTAGATTTTTCTTTTGAAATACATCGAACTTTCCGAAGTATTTCAATTACTATCAAGGAATTATTTCAAAGCATCGACGTTTTTTGTGGTAATTCCAGATTTTTCGATTATTTCGAAATACTTCGAAGTTTTCGAGGTATATTAATGTATTTAGATATTTTAGTATTGAAAGACAAGTATATTATTTCGCAGAGCAATGTATGTAAAGTTTTAAACGCATTTCAAAGTAATTGCAGGTTTTTCGATAAATTTCGAAAATATGTAGAAGTTTTTGAAATATTACGAGGTATTATCAGTCATAGAGAGAGAGCTAGTTTGAGCATCTTATGTTAGACCATTATCTAATGTAAATGTTAAAATTATATTAATAATTTCAGGATATATATCATCATGCATTAAAATTGCTTCAAAATACATCAAAATTAGTCGAATCAGATTTAGAATATTTCAAGATCTGTAAAATATGTCACAAAACACAAAACACTTTCAAAAATATCCAAAATAACTTTTCAATGCGATAAAATAACTACTTAAAATACGCAAAATGTATAAAATTATTAGTAAAATATGGTGTAAAGTTGAAACATGGGATAGAAAAAATTAGCTAATAACGTGGGGCCAAAAATGCTTATTAAAAGTTTTCAAGTTGATAAAATTACCAGAGATATATTAAAAAGAAACTGCAAAATCTTTCTCTGTTTAATTTAGGCATTATAATTTAGAAACACCTTGTTCAATTTGACAAAATGATGTTTATAATGGAAAATAAATACGCAATATTGTTTCAGCTGAAGATTTAACCTCAAGAGCTGACGTGCCCCCAAAAAACTTACTAAGCAGGAGTGCCAGCAACCACAAACATGCAGATAAGCCACCTGACCATTGCTACAGCTGTTCTGACACTCCTGATTACAGACTGTGTCTTGTCCAGAAGTCGAAGAAAGACGGAAACATAACGAACCTTATCCAGACGAAAGACGTGATCCTAAAAAAAGACAACAACAACCAGTTCATTCTACACGCGTCCAAACACATCCCACCTTTCTTCAGACCAACCAAGGGAGGCGACATCCAGGGTAAGAGCAAAAACCAAAGACGAACGTGGCGGAATACCCTCAAGCCTGAAGACTCAGGTTACCTCAGTACCGATTCCAACGAATCCTTGGCCAAAAACCAGGTCAATATCTCCGAAGTCTTCGAGAGTGACACCGACGAGAGCTTGGGAGACGGCCACAGCGAGTCGGGTGCCGAAAGTGTGGAGACGCATTCGGTTTTCTTCGGGAAATACCAGAGGAAACCGATGAGTTACGGTGGGTACGCCTCTTTGGACAGCGGTGTGATAGGTGGGGACGATGGACACACCAGCAGTGATTCGGAAACTGTAAGTTACACCACTGTGATCCCAGTTACAGTCAGTAGAGGATTATATGATTTGTAAGTTACTGTTACACTCACCAAGTTAGATGTGTCACTGTCATATGTAATTAGCTGAAGAATCTAGTCCAATCATAAAATGTATAGAAGCTGTAGGTTTGTTCCAACTCCCATAAAACTAAACAGTCAATTGAAATTTAAATCAGTTTTAAAGAGACTTTTAATCTGATGACCTGAAGTACGAACCTTGATCTGGTAGTATCACCGTCTTCTTTAAATTGATATTTCAATATTCCGGATATAATGGAGTCAAGATAACTTAAAATTACGCATTATTTCGTAATAATTATGGGAAGCATGGATTTTCCTAATACTTTTTGAAATTACTTGGAGATAAGTATTAGAAAAAAGTTACAAACTTATTTTTGTACGCTAATTGTTTTTTAATTGTTTAAACAATAATAAATAGTTTTTTTAAGAACATTTAAAATAATTCAATGAATTTTAAATCAAATTCTTTAAAATTGACAATATAGGGGGTTTCCGATGTCGCTGAAAAAGAATATGAAGTCGGAAAATGAAAATTCAAAATGGCTGATCCAATATGGCCGACTATTTTAAATAATTTATTTAACAATTATCGATTTTAAATCAAACTCGCTCATACTTGTAATTTTAAAATAAATAAAACTATAAGTAACAAAAAAATATTTGGTGTGCTCACTGCTTAGCTTCGTCACCCAAATTCATATCTGTGTCTACCTCAATAAGAGAACTTATATTCACAATTTCAGATACAGAATATATACGTTTTAAAATGAATATTAAATCAACGTTATAAACAAAACGTTATTATTTTGCTGTTATAACAATTTTCCACTTATTACTATAAATAAAAAAATTATTTTTCGCTGGATTTACTTTTTTAAGGTGGTTTTAACTAAATTCTTTGATGATCTATAAGGTATGGCCTAAAAAGTAAAATTTGTGATTTTTTAAAATTATTGAATGTGTTGGGGTCAATATTTTTTAAAATTAAATTTTTAAGATTTTTTCCATATCGCTCACTATTTCAATTGTCATTTGAAGAGTAATCTGTGAAAGTTACAGATATTTATTTTAAAAATTAAAAGAATGACAATTAAATTAAGGGCATAAAATGTTGATAGTCGGATGACTCTTCTTTCATTTAAATTTTCGTGAGGTCGATTTAATGAATTAGATCAAAAGTTATAACAAATTTAATGTAGCGCGCTCGAGGCTGCGCGCTCTTCGAGAGCTATACTTGGGGGCCGCGCGTTTCATTTTTCGTACATTAGAAAAAAAATTCTATTTTTTTTAAATTAATTTTTTTTATATATTTTGCAAAAACTGTAATTTTGCAACTAATTTGTTAAATAAATAATTTAGCGTACACTCTGCAGTTGGTAACTTTTTATATGTTGTTTCTGACAACTTCATACAAAGCGAAAAATAAAAAGTTCTCTCTTCCAGTAATTTCCGCGCAAAATCTATCTTGACTCCACTAATATGGATTTTTCAAATCTTTTGTATTCGATTTGGCTTTTATAAGTTTGAATTACAAATTATTAAAAATATTATAGAATGATAGTGAGTCACTAAAGAGATAATGAACCAAGATGAAGATGAAGACTATACCCAAACGGATTTGAGACAAACCTAGCACTGATTCAGGATGTTAACTTTTCAGCCTACTTGGATAGTGTGCTAATAAACATACGTGTAATGGTAACTAATATCGACGCCGACGAAAAATAATATATATGTTTAATTTAGAGTATTTATAACCGTTTGCAATATTTGTTGTGATATATTTTAATGGCCGGAAGTGCAATATGATCTAGTTTAGGGCGGAAGGCAATATTAATTATAGGAATATCCGATAGTGTAGATTTTTTCTGGTATCTCAAGATATTCAAACACATAATTATACATAAACTGAACACTATATTAATATTATCATTGGACACTGTTGTTTTCTAAATTAAGTCAGCTGAGATGTAAAAAAACTTCGACTTCATTTTGAGAGTGATCTCGCAGTCATAGTTTTAAAGTTACAAATATCGTTTTTATCACATTAAATGTGGCTCATTTTTTATTTTTTTATAACCAGTATTTCGTTGGTTGGTTATTCTGTTAATCTGTTCGAAAGTTGTGAGCAGAAATATGGTCCCATGTTTTCTTTACATCTCAATTTCTGGGATGACACCCGTTTGCGTGAGCGAATATCGCAATGAAATAAACTAAGAAGAAAATAGACGGAATAGAATTCAGTATTTGAAAGGACAAATAATTTTAACCATAATGACTTTTCATAAATATAGTGGATGATGATTGTTTTTTTTTTATTTTATTCTGGTTTCAATTTCCGAATTTGTCTTGAGATATAATAATTTGCCAAATAATGTTTAAGTGATTAGATTGTAATTGAGTGCAATATCTCGTACCTATTTTTTTTTATTTTTTTTGTGTCGTTTAAGATGTGCAATATTTTCGATTTTATAGATAAAAGGTGTCCCACAAGGAACGCAGAATTTCATATGTGGAAAACAGATTTTATTAATTAAAAAATTGGCGCAAAGTTTTTTACATGTTTTTAAAGAGTAGACATTAAATATGAAAGCAGATATCGGACAGATGTCCTCTGCAATTCATTTGGCATACTCTCAGTTACACACTCTCCGTATTTGTAATGAATTTTCACAATCTTCACCGCTCATCCCTTGTGACCTTACATAAAGCTGCCAACTCTTCTCTGGCGCACATTTCAAATCCTGCGTTAATTTTGGGACACCTAATTTAAAAGTGCGTGATAATATACAACGTAATGTGCAATATTTTATATTTTCTTAGCTATTAGGGTTTTATAAGTGCAATATTTTTTAATATTCGTTTAAAATAATTTAATTTATAGTTGTATTTGAAGTATTTGTAGAAGAGTATTTGAATTGTTTTTACCTTTTGTAAATAAATTATTTCTTCATTGTTTATTAAGACATATAACTCTCTAAAAATATATCGCTAGTATTAAGTTATATTGCTCCTTAAAAATTGACTACTATATTTCATTTCAAGTAAGCATAGATTATAAATCTTTTATTCTTACTTTCAATAAATTAGACTCTTTACAGAAAGTATAAAATTATCGACTTTAACAGCAAAAGTTAAATTTTTTAATGTCAAAATCAATGGAGTTCTTGATTTTGTTTTATTATATACATATCATGTTAACCTGCCAAAGTGTCTCAGGATTCAAGTCGTTCTCTATATATTTTCGTCAAAGGAAAATACATCTATTAGCTAAAAATCACTTCAATTGTTTCTGTTTAATATATTACATTATTATACAAAATATTTTGTACAAACATATAAAATGGTTTATAAGTAGTAATATGCTTTTCTTGCCCTACTGAACTTTATATTGCTGTGGTCACTATTGATTAAGGATATTACACTATTAATAGAACAACAGAAACTCTTGATACTATATAACCTTTTGTCAGGGAAGAGTGTATACAAAATCTGTTTATAGCCTACCCAGGTCCGCCATTCTATTAAAGGATATCGAAAAACAATTATATCGAAGCAGAATTTAACTAAATATAATAATAAAGGAGTTTATTTTTTAAATTTATTATTTGGGACGTGCAATTTGGTGTTTTGATAGCAGTTAATATCCCAAATAACTACATTTGTTCTGTAAATTTTGACACCCTTCAGTATTTTTAATTAAGTGTTTCGACACGAATATGTTACAAACAAGCATTAAGATCGGTATCGCTGATTAAAGCCGTCAAACATTATATTCGAATCTTCACAGTCCTAAGATATCCTAGTCAAAATCTGCTTTTAAACTGCTATTCCATCTTTGGTTGATTAATACAACGTTGTGTATATAGACCGGAGTTTGTGCAAACTTCAAAGTACCTGTGCGTTTGGGTTAAGGTTAGGGGTGATCTCGAATTTTTCTTAAAAAATTAAAAACAAAAACGATATCACAAAATAAATAAAAACTTGTTCACGTATAAAAGCCTCTCCTGTTTTCAAATGGTGGAGGTACTTATTTTTCCTAAATATTAAATGACTTGCTCAGTTAATAAAAATTTAGATATAAGATATAGTATAGTTACAGTTTTATTTAAGATTTTAATTTAATGTAGACTGAAAAAGTTATGTTAGCTTTAAATGCATCTAAATTAAATCGCAAATATAAAATGTTTTCAATTTTTTTACTGTATGCCAATTTATTATTGAGAATATTGTTACTTTAAGCATGTGTTTATATCGTCTATGTTACAAATATGCAATACCTTTTATTTTTGTTACTTTATTTTGAAAATTTTGTTACTTAGATGTATTTAATATATTCTGTTACTTTTTTAAAACTTGTTTTAATATTTCCCTATTCATTTTTTCCCTAGAAAAAAATTTAAAAAATAAAACTATTTACGATTTGATTTCTCCATTAAAAAAACTGATATAATAATTAACCATGTGGCATAATTACACTTAATAAAAAAATTTTTAATCCTGCTACCTACTTAGGAATAATTCAAAAACAGTCCCTTAATAGTTTACGATAAACAAAAACTTACCTTGTATTTGATAACAGATCTAATCTTCAAAATGGTTGCGAGTCGAATGCAGAAGTCCGGAAAAAATGGGCGACGGGAAAAACTTTTTTCCCTCATAAAAATTGGAAAAACATTGAAAATTTGATATTTTTTTAAAATCTGGAATATAAGGAGTTCTAGCTACTACCACAGACAGTGGCGGCTCGTGAAGGAGGACTCTGGGACTCCGCCCCCCAGATATTTTCAAACTATACTTAAAATAATGTATTTATTTAAATCAATAAGAAATCTAAATGGTATGCATTCAATATCTCTTGGATGTTAGGTTGGTTGCATAAAGTGCATGTACTCCGTGAACGTAGCTTAGATTAATGCCATCTGCCATCTATGATCGTACCAACGAGTTATGTTTGACCGTGCGCGCAATCCCCATTCCATCGCGGACCGTGAAATCTGAGTCCATCGTGCAAGCATATTTTTACATATGATTGGATAAATTGGCACGAATGGCACGTGGAGGGGATAGGCGACGATAGGCTCGCGAGCTTTGTTTTGGGACTCCATGAGGCAGTAACCCGTATCACTGAAGTGTGGTTATACGTGGTTTGTTTTTGCTTTGGCGCTTTTTAAGACATATTTTATAAGTTTAAGTTTAAAATGAGGGTTTGTGAAATAAAAAAAACTTGTTATTAGTCATTTAAGTTTAGAGGAAAAAGTCGAATTGAAAAATAACGGACGTCCAACGCCAGTGTTGAATTTAGTTCAGGTGCAGAAAGAGTGCAAAAGTGGGCCGGCTTTCGCAAATTTGATAAAAACATTTATGATAAGACCATGTGGTTGTGTGGTTGTGACCAAACAAATAGATTTTTTTGTTTTGTATGTATATTGTTTGGAGGAGGCGAAGAAATCTGGACGAAAACTGGAGTTTCTGACTTGAAACATTTAGAAATTAAAATTAAGAATCATGAAAATTCTCCTAAACACAAAAATAAGTTGGTGAGTTTTTTACTTTTAGGAAGAGTAAACTTTGCTTCTTGTTTAAATAGTGCTTATGCAGAACAAATAAATAGTCATAACGAAACGGTTAAGAAAAATCGATTGTTTCTTTCAAAAATTATAAATATCTTAAAACTATGTGGTACATGTAACCTTCCTCTTCGTGAACATAATAAAAAAAGTGACTCGGTAAACAAAGGGGTATTTTTAGATCTGATAGACTATACTTAGTGCAAAAATTGATCCCGTTTTAGATAAACATCTTAGTGATGCCCATGTTTTTAAAGGAACTTCAAAAACTATACAGAATGAACTATTACAGTAATCTACATAATTATATCGTAACTGGGTTGGTTGATCGATTATCCACTTCAGCCCCCACACGTTGGAATTTTATTTCTCGCATTGTATCTAAGTAGCTACTTTACACACTGACAGTATTCATTTTGGGGTACTTGCAAAACACAATGACCTTCAAATTCCTTAAAATTTTCCCCCCACACCCCCCGCAGCTCTTATGATGTACGTCCCCTTTTCAAAATGCGCCCCTCCTGTATTCAAACCCACGGGCCGCCAGTGACCACAGACAATATAGCTTATATATAGCCTACTATTTTGTCTGTGATCAAAGTGATGCTCACTGTTTTTTCCAACTTTAATGGAATTGTGCAATTTGAACTGTCGTTACAAGGTGAACCAGTGAACCGTGTACTATCAAGGCGTTTTATAATGCTTACGTGAAAAAATCCGCAAAAAGGGGCCATAGTTGTGACGAGCAATGATTCCTGTAGACAGTACGTCTGCCCACCTAGCTTTGTCAATTCGTCAATACTGTCCTCCGTCACCCTCCTTACTCGTCAGATCTGGCACCTTGCGAGTTTTTTCTAATTTCCGAAATTAAAATCATTGTTGAAAAAACGCTGCTTTCAGACTATTGAGGACATTAAAGCAAAGAATTAAAAGGCCTTTTCAAATGAAGCTATCCTGAACTGCTTAGTGAAATGGAAACACCGCGCTGGGAAAAGTGTGTGAATAGGAGAGGGGAGTGCCTTGAAGTTTGGTTATTTCCTGAACAGACCTCGTACATTCGTGCCTTTCAAAAAATTGTTGACGTTTCGAAAATCTGTTTTACATGTTCTGAACTGACAATGGCCTTTCATTTGTAATAATTTTTGACAGTTCAAATGTATTTGGTTTTGCCTATTTCCATTGTTAAAGATGATGTTTATTCCTTTATTTCTGACCGGGATATTATAAGCTTATATCGTCATAGTTACGCTATCAATAAAGAGAGTCATAACTCCCTTGGGACATTATAGATTCTATAATTCCCTCCACCTTTCACAAGTAAAAATAAAATGAAAAATGCTAATATACATATATGTGTATATATTTATGAAATGAAAACTGAACCATATTTTATTTATTTGCGTCATTACAAATAATAAATGTACAATTTTGAAATGTTCCCTGAAAATTACTACCGCCACTGGAAACAATTTCTTCTTTTGTATGACTGGAGCTTCTGTTCACTACAGTCGAGGTACCTGCCTCTTCTAATGGCAAAGTAGACAACATACGCGCCGTTTTATTTCTCAATTCGATGCTATCCTCCAGATACCCCTCCGCCACCGTGGAACTTTTCCAACCTCCGTGTCTTTTTAAGTTAGTCATAGTTGCTCCTGCATTAGCTAGAGCAGTAGCAGAAGTGCGACGAAGGCAATGTCCCGTATAGGAAGATGGGTTTGGCAATCCTAAATACATTGCGATTTTGCTGGGAATTTTCCCAAACATGTTTTTTCCAATTGGCTGAGATGTACATTTATTTTGTCGGAAGCGCAAAAAAAATCGTTCAATACCTTTAGGACGCAAAGACATATAAAGTCTTAATAAAGGCAAAGCAGAGAACTCTTTTTCATCCACAATTGTAAATTTCTTCGATACACCAGTTTTACTTTCCGGTACGTTCACTACCATAACGGAATCCCGGTCCTCTATATCCGATATCTTCATATTCAAAAGTTCCTGACTTCTGCATCCTCCAAAATAACCCATAATCAAAACAACCTAAAACAAAAAAAGGAAATAAATACACACAAAAAGGAAAATAAGAAAAAAATTACCTTATGCAATAAATGAATTTCATTAGGAGCGTTCTTTAGAAATCTGATAACATCATTAGGAGATAAAACAGCAGACTTTTTCGGCTTATAACTCTTACTCTTCCGTTTCAAAAAAGCCTCTAGTTCATTGAACTTGGCGATATCTCGTTTCTCATGTATATTCACCTTCGATTTTAGCATTGACCATTTAGTCCATAAAGAATTCGGACTATACGTTTCTGACTGCAACGAATAAACAAAATTACTACCAAATCTACCGAAAAACATAGAATATTCCTTACCAATTCTTGAAAATATGCCAGTAATACAGTTTCAGTGGCATCTTTTGGCATAACATTATTCCGTGTCAGCCACTCCAGATATATCTTGTATTCTTTTTGGTATACGGCTTCACTTTTCGATGGAATTAATGATTCTCTTGCTTTTTCAGCTTTTTTCAAAATCTGCTCCATTATATTTGGGGTAGAAAACACGTTTTTAACGCAAACACAGCTTGATAACAAAGTACTGTTTATAAGCAAGTAACAATTCTGTTTATAAACACGTAACATAGCAACAACCTAGCAACAACAAAACTCTTATAATCAATGGTACCTGATTCAAATATACTGGGAAGGTAATAAATTGGTACATTTTTTCCGTTTTAAAAATAAACAATATTTTATTGAAATCGGTCAGAAATAAAATTATCTATGTACCACGGGAATTAATGAGCCTTAATAACCTCAGGCAATTGCTGTCCCTCGGGCGGGACGCCCTCGGGACGCAAACTTTGCCATCGGTAATTAAGGCCCTTATAATTCCCTAGGTACATAAATAACTATTATTACTTACTTCACCTTTTCGAAACCCGCGATATACAGTGGAATGCATTTTGTATTTTGTATTTCTCTGCTTTTTTCAGTGTGAGATTTTTGGTTGTGCAAAACCATTTTCATAAAAAATAGCCATTAGTACAAAAGTTTATTTGATTAATTTTTTAACTGTTGTTCACGGGTAGCAAAATACCAGAAAAATGAAGAAAAAAAACCGTTAAATTGAATTTGTAAAATTAGTCTTTTCTGAGAATCATTTTCTAGTTTGCTTTTATGCTGAAATTTGGTTCAAAATACCTACTTGAGGTATATAATAATAATAAGTGGCAGTAATTTCTTTTCAACCCCCGGCTCGAGGTGAAAAAAATATATAAAGGAGTTTTTCTAGATAACTCAAAAATGGTAACAGCTCTTATAAAAGTTGTAGAGTATAAAATTCTACATAAAAATGGCCTCTTGACTTTTTCTTGTATTATTAAAATTAACAGAGTTAGGGAGGCTAGAAGTTAAGGGATGATTTCAGAAATTTAGAAAAATCATAAGCAGAAAAATGAATGGATTTTATATTTTTTTTAATCTACTCTAAAAAATATAAACTATCTTTTGAGAGAAATAAATATATTTTTTAATTTTTAATAAAAAAGTTATAATTTCACAAAGCGAATGTAATTTTTTCTTTGTCGTAAAACAAAATTTCGAAAGCAACTTTTCATTATTTCAAATAATCAATCGAACGGCATGGAAAAAAAATGTGTCATAAAAATTAACGATTAAAAAAATTGAAATTGATATCTTTTTTATTAAAAATTAAAAAATATATCTATTTCTCTGAGAAGAAAGTTTACATTTTTTAGGGTAGATTGAAAAAAATAAATATAAAATTCAGTCATTTTTCTGTTTGTTATAATTTTTTTAATTTCTGAAATCATCCCTTAAGTTCTAGTCTCCCTAACTCTGTTAATTTTAATAGTACAAAAAAAAGTCAATGGACTATTTTTATGTAGAATTTTATGTTCTACAACTTTTAAAAGCTCTAGCTCTTACTTCTTTTGGGTTATCTTGAAAAACTCCTTTATTTTATCTTGCCTCAAACTAACTTATATCAAAAATTCAGGCAAGTTGACCAAAATTGCCGATTTAAAGGCCTATTTAATTGGACTATTTGTATCTATTCTTTGTTTTGTTTCTTTTTATTGTTTTAATTAAGAAAAATTATATTTACAACTTGTGAATTTTTATTTGAGTTCTACTAGTTTTACATTTGAGAGCATCTCCATTGCGATTATATAAATTTTGTTAAAATATGTAAATTTCTAATTCATTCACATTTATTCCAGCAAAATATACTTGAAAAAATATTTTCATAAGTATTTTGGGTTTTTATTTCGAGTTTCTTCAACCACTTTTTTTCAACTTTTTGCTTTGTACGAAGCAGGGTTTTTTTACAATATTTCCGTTTTTCTCCGAATTATTAAATCTCTTTTCAAATGTAAATAAACTAAAAATAACGCAGATATTAACACATTTATTTATTACAGTACAGAAATTAAAAAAAAATACGTTTTAATTTTGAACAAGTACTGAAGAATTTAACAGCCTAATGCCTAATCTACACACCTTATGATTTATTTTAGGAGGCATTCTTTGTTACAAAATAAAGCAAAAGGTTCTCTGCGACACACCTTTTCACTCTCCACATCACATCAATCATCTGATGACTGAGAAGTGGCTTTTAGTAGTCTTAGATAATGTGTATTTGTCTCTAGTTGCCTTTCAGCGAATTTTTGGTGAAACTCATTTTTGTCTGGATCTTTCGTTCCTTGCGATTCGCGTAAAAAATTCATCACGCAATTTATTTCTCTCTTTACACACTCCTTTAATTTTGACGTTTCTTCTTCTACGGATATCCGTTCTGGGTGCTGAAGTTCGTAATTTTCGTACAATCTCTCTGGTATTATCAAAACCCCAGGGATATTTTGATGCAAGTGGTGAAGAAGGGACATCAAACTATCCATATTTCTATGAAAAAAATCAGTAAGTATCTTTAACTCGTGGTGAACAAATTTTTTAATACCTGGAGTATATGACCACATTGTAGGCACGTGCGTTAGCTTCTTTAGGTGCGTGAAATATCAGCAAAGAATCATCAAATTGCGGCGATAATTTATGGGCAACGAATGCTTTTCGACAACTTGCTGCAATTTGAACCTTGCTGAGAGAACATAAAATTTCGAAAGTGCTATCGAAGGAATTGGGCCACTCTTGAGGTAAAATCAGTACTAAGTTAGTTTCTTCGCTACTCGAAACTGCTGTTACGATATTTTTAGTGTCTCCATTCAACAATGAACAATTGTGCTAAAATAAAAGATCATTTCTTGAAAGGTTTTAGAATATTTTTTATATATAAGGTGTCTCAATATTCCGTATACGTGGAGCTATCACAATTTCCTGCAATCACAATAAGCGGATTTAACAAAACTTACCTCTATGTTAAGTAGCTTCGTTCAGCCATTAGAGAGCATTAGAATAGACAAAAATAGTTATTTTTGTCTCAACAACGCGAAATGGCACTTTTGCTTCAAGTTAGCAAGGCAAAATGTCCATTCGAGAATGCAATCAATTTGAATCAAAAAGGTTTAGGCGCGGTATCATAAAGATAGAAACCTAATCAACAATACAAATTAGTTTGAAAAAGTAATGTCAGAATTATACAGGGTGTTCCTAAATAAGTGTCGCAACGGAAAACTGTAAATTCCACTTGAAAAAAGAAACATTTTTTCCTCTTCCATTTTTCTCTCCGGGCTTTCGTTTTCGAGATACACGGTGTCAAAACTTTATTTTTTTTTAGTTTTTCGCCAATATCTTAGGAATCGTTTGAACTACAGGACTGAGCTTTTATACACACATTACCACTATTAATAGCTACTTTTTTCGAACCCTTCTCGAATTCATTGGACGTGCCAGTGGTGGAGATTTTAAGGTATCGTAAGGGTTTTTCCCCCCCTAAATTTTACGCCACTGGAAAAATTGACTTTTGACAGCAAATTCTAAAGCGCCAATGAATTTTACACAATAAGAGTTCTCTTGGTTCATTGCTCTAAAGTCAACCGTTTTCAAGAAAAATGACTTTTTATGAACAAAAGCAAACATTTTGCTAACGTTTCGAAAATTTTTTACATTTTGCATTTTGCATTTTGAACATTTTGCAAGTGCAAGTAACTGAACAGAACATCCGGAGAACGAAATGCATCGTTTATGAAATCCATGTCAATACTATCGAAAAGTTGACCGATAGAGGTGAAGCCGCAGCGGCAGAAAGAAACATGATTAGAAGATGTAATGCGTGCATTCAAGCCAACGGACGTAATTTTGAACAGTTTCTGTAAATTTTACTCGCCAAATTGATAAAAAAAAGTTAAAATCCTATCTGTTGTTAAATTTCGTTAAAATTGTTAATTATTACTACCTATTTTTTGAATTACAAAAGATTTTCGAAACGTTAGCAAAATGTTTGCTTTTGTTCATAAAAAGTCATTTTTCTTGAAAACGGTTGACTTTAGAGCAATGAACCAAGAGAACTCTTATTGTGTAAAATTCATTGGCGCTTTAGAATTTGCTGTCAAAAGTCAATTTTTCCAGTGGCGTAAAATTTAGGGGGGGAAAAACCCTTACGATACCTTAAAATCTCCACCACTGGCACGTCCAATGAATTCGAGAAGGGTGCGAAAAAGTAGCTATTAATAGTGGTAATGTGTGTACAAAAGCTCAGTCCTGTAGTTCAAACGATTCCTAAGATATTGGCGAAAAACTAAAAAAAAATTAAAGTTTTGACACCGTGTATCTCGAAAACGAAAGCCCGGAGAGAAAAATGGAAGAGGAAAAAAATGTTTATTTTTAAAGAGGAATTTACAGTTTTCCGTTGCGTCACTTATTTAGGAACACCCTGTATATTGTAATTCATATTCCAGCAGCGTTTACCAGAAGTATTGGAAGCAGCACAAAGTGCTGTTTCACAATTAATCTCCAAAAAATCGTCGAAACAGTATGAGATTGCCTACAACGAATTCATAGGGTGGTGTACTGGCATATTTCGAACATAAAATTAATAAAATTAAACCTTCGACGTTATAGTCAGTATATTTCATGTTAAAAGGTACACTGAATGCCAAAAATAATGTAAATATCAGAAAATTTCTAAAACTAATACCATATTTGAAAAGCAAATCAGTTAGATACCGTCCGAAAGAGGCCAGAATTCTAACAAAAGAGGAAATGGAGAGATTTTCACAAGAAGCACCTGAATATAGATTTATGCTAGAAAAGGTAATTCAAATCAATATAAATCGATCGAATAGAAGACAAAGATTCAATTATTATTATAACAATTCCCGATTCCAAAAATCATACTTCCGAGATGTTTTGCGATTTCAAGTCCAGACCAAATGAAGATATACAAATAATGTGCTTTACTTCCGACAGTTACTACAAGTCGAAGATTTTTTGTGAAGTATGTCAGGGAAAAATGTGGTTGGCGTCAACAAAATAAGGATTGTGTCAAAAGAAACAGCAACTTATTTCAATTTGCCTCATCCGGAAACTTATACAGGGTATTACTTTAGACGTTCTTCCGCCACTCTGTTAGCCGATGCAGGGGCCGATATTACCACCATTAAACGACATGGGGGGTGGCGTTTTAGTATGGTAACGAAGACATATATAGAAAGAACACCCAGAACTGAAAGCTACGATAACTGACAGCACTGGATCTGGCATAAATTTAGATTACTGTAATATCGGCTCTTTCAATTTACATGTACTGCAAAATAAATTGTAATCGTCCTGTTTATAATTGTTACTGTTTTGTATTGAAATGTTATATTACTTATAATGTATATTGGTTAATTAATAAAATCGTAAATCGTTCTAGAACAAAAAGACTTTGGCGTTCTAGAACATAAAAGTATTTTGCAGCTAAGTAACAAAAAAACTCAGTTTGTTAACTGAAAATTTAAAGAAAATGTAGACTTTCGATGACCNTACATAAATAACTATTATTACTTACTTCACCTTTTCGAAACCCGCGATATACAGTGGAATGCATTTTGTATTTTGTATTTCTCTGCTTTTTTCAGTGTGAGATTTTTGGTTGTGCAAAACCATTTTCATAAAAAATAGCCATTAGTACAAAAGTTTATTTGATTAATTTTTTAACTGTTGTTCACGGGTAGCAAAATACCAGAAAAATGAAGAAAAAAAACCGTTAAATTGAATTTGTAAAATTAGTCTTTTCTGAGAATCATTTTCTAGTTTGCTTTTATGCTGAAATTTGGTTCAAAATACCTACTTGAGGTATATAATAATAATAAGTGGCAGTAATTTCTTTTCAACCCCCGGCTCGAGGTGAAAAAAATATATAAAGGAGTTTTTCTAGATAACTCAAAAATGGTAACAGCTCTTATAAAAGTTGTAGAGTATAAAATTCTACATAAAAATGGCCTCTTGACTTTTTCTTGTATTATTAAAATTAACAGAGTTAGGGAGGCTAGAAGTTAAGGGATGATTTCAGAAATTTAGAAAAATCATAAGCAGAAAAATGAATGGATTTTATATTTTTTTTAATCTACTCTAAAAAATATAAACTATCTTTTGAGAGAAATAAATATATTTTTTAATTTTTAATAAAAAAGTTATAATTTCACAAAGCGAATGTAATTTTTTCTTTGTCGTAAAACAAAATTTCGAAAGCAACTTTTCATTATTTCAAATAATCAATCGAACGGCATGGAAAAAAAATGTGTCATAAAAATTAACGATTAAAAAAATTGAAATTGATATCTTTTTTATTAAAAATTAAAAAATATATCTATTTCTCTGAGAAGAAAGTTTACATTTTTTAGGGTAGATTGAAAAAAATAAATATAAAATTCAGTCATTTTTCTGTTTGTTATAATTTTTTTAATTTCTGAAATCATCCCTTAAGTTCTAGTCTCCCTAACTCTGTTAATTTTAATAGTACAAAAAAAAGNTTTTACAGTGGACCAGTTTCCAGTGCCGTGCAGAAGTGTATTTTTAAATCAATTTCGAACTCACCTTTTTGATTTTTTCTGTACAAAATTGTATTTGTAAGGGTCCCCTGTACATCCAGAATTTTTTTTTTTTTGGATAAGTTCTGAATCACCCTGTATAATAACAAAAAGTGACAGCAATTTTCTTTTCAACCCCGGGCTAGGGGTGAAAAAATATAATATAAAGGAGTCTTTCAAGATAACTCAAAAGGGGTAACAGCAAGAAAACTAATAAATATATCCATTTCTCTGAGGAGAGAACTGACAGCACTGGATCTGGCATAAATTTAGATTACTGTAATATCGGCACTTTCAATTTACATGTACTGCAAAATAAATTGTAATCGTCCTGTTTATAATTGTTACTGTTTTGTATTGAAATGTTATATTACTTATAATGTATATTGGTTAATTAATAAAATCGTAAATCGTTCTAGAACAAAAAGACTTTGGCGTTCTAGAACATAAAAGTATTTTGCAGGTAGGTAACAAAAAAAAACTTAGTTTGTTAACTGAAAATTTAAAGAAAATGTTGACTTTCGAAGACCTTTTCGAAAAATTGTTTTTTTGTCACTAATACTTGCATATATAAATGTCGCTTTATGCCACAGTAAACGAAGTAATCATATAACAAAACTATGAAAAATACCTCCACTCTTGAACTAACCTGCTCATAATTTTGTCGGAGATGACGCTATAGCGTCTAAAAAATTAGGAATTTGTTAAACATTTTTGTTTATTTTAAAATTTTTGTATTTGGTAATAATTTTAGGTTAATTTAATTGTTTTATCAGATATTTTTATTTGATAACAGAAACAAAGTACCTAAAATAGTTCTCTTATAAGAACTGTTCAATATAACCATCATTTTGTGTAATACGTAAATTAATTCTAGGCAAAAAATTAAAATGCATCCTCTTTAATCTATAAACAGAATACTCTTTCTGTTTTTAGGCCCCTCAAATAAAAAAATCACAAGGATTTAAGTCTTATGAACGTGGTGGTCAGTGAATTGGAGCATTGTGTCTCCTGCCTATCTATCTGCAGGCAGGGGTATTTACCATTTAAGTGTTCTTTGGTGATTCAATGTACTGTGATAGATCAATGTACACGGAATATTGAGACATCCTGTTTATGACATGTCCACCTGCCATATTTTTAACACAACTTACAATATTAATGACTTAATTGCACTCAGCTATAACTGCATCATGTACTATCAACTCGAGTAATGAAGAATGGAAATATTCTCAGTCAATATAACTGCAAAAATGCAAATAAGTCGAAAACGCTATTATATTTTTACAGTTTCAAAATACTATTCAGTATCAGTTACTTACCAAATCATGAATTGTAGCATCGTAAGCAGAAATTTCAACTGCAGGAAAAACTAGGGTTAAACTTTTCTCCTCCCGTTGAAATATCAAATTCCCTGTGATACTATAAGACAGCGCCTCGATAAATTTGGGAAGTTGTAGGGTCACAATTATATGAGCAATTTTATCCACTTTATCAGATTTTTTCAAAGAATTCGTGATTCCATTGCAATTTTCCTTGTGGCATAGAAAAGTAGGACTTGTTAGTGTTTTTAAATAAGGCACACTGCTTTCTTCGTACAAAAATACCTGGTAGGATAACGGAGAGGGCGAATCCCATTTCAATATCGCTTTCAGGTTGCACAAACTTCTAAAAAATATTTAAAAAAATAAGATTTAACCCATTTTGGTGTTATTTAGTGTAAAAAATTGTGCAGCATCTTCAAGAATGTCAAATATCTCTGAAATTAAACATGTTTTCACCATTCGTTCAAGCACATTAACGTATTTCAAACAGAAAAATAATAATTTCTACGATAAATTCATTTGAAAAAATGAAGTTAGATAACGCCCAGATGAAATGGAAGACACTGTATTATAATTCTGAAATATGGAGATGTCGATTTTTCGCGACTTTTATTTGGGACAATTTCATGTGTATTATTGATCACTATACGTATATTTGAAAGTATTATCCTAAGTCTCTAGTCATTATTAACACAAATGAGTCTAAAAATGAAATAGGTTTCAAGAGATTTCATCTTGACGAATTTAAAAGAAACATGCTCTATTCCGATTAAACCTTATTTCAAACGAGACATAAATTTATGACCAGTCCAGAAAATTTACAATTTCAAACATCACATACCTACTACATTAAAATGTCACTCAAACCGATCCCATACATCAAAGTCTGCGCCTATATAAACAAGGAATAATAAATAACCACAGGTGAGCTGAAGATAGAACGTTATTCGTTACATTTTTTATTAGCTGGGGGTCATCAGCTTGACAGGGAACGGTTTGCGTGAAAACCTTTTTCGCGTGCACAATACCAGTAAATACACTCCAAATAAAAAATAATGTACTCATTATACTGGAAATTAGGTCAAACGCTACGAACATGGAAACACACTGCCCTAAATTGATTAACTTCAATTAAGTACAGCCAGTGAATAGCTGTATCATTATGAAAATGGCATTTCCTATTTAATGAACGTGTTATGTGTATTATTTTTATTTATAGAACGTACAATTATCACAGTACACACGACAATATTAATAAACTATATAAAAAAACACAATAAAATATTTAAAAGAACTTTATATATGTACAGGGTGTATCTAGGTGTCTGTACAATGCTCCACCAGATGGCTCAAAATAATTCAAAATTTTTTCCTGCAAGTTGAAGTATTGATATTTAAAAGAGAAATAAGGGGATGCCTACCCTTTCTTACAGTTATTTAAAAGCTGTTTCATTTCTCACAGGGTGGTGAAAATTTATTGTCGAATTAGCACCACCAAAACTTGTTTTTTTTTAAATGAAACCTCATATAATTAATCAAAAACTGTTGGAGAATTTGACCCTCTATCTATCCACCCACATTGCATTTCTCTATACCTATCTGTCTTAATTTTTCTTTTATTGACAGTTTTTGTGATAAGCAATTAAAATAATCCCATTTATTGCGAGGATGGCTGTGAAATTGCTAAAAAACAACCCATATGTCATAAGTAGGCTTAGTTTAAGTGTAGAGTCAAACAGAGTCGGCGTGGGGGTCGGTGGCCTTCACAGCTGACTCGCGTGTTGAACTGTTCAGTTATTTACAGAACCTTGTAGTAGTTGGTGTCGCGTCGAAACCTTTCTTTTTTACCTCTCCTGTGAATTGTATTCGCCGTGTATATTTATAACTATTTGCGAATATTGGGGGGGGGGGTAAAGTGAAGTAAAATGCCAAAAGAGAAAAGAACTAGACGGGAATTATTTCAAATGTAGTTTGACAGTGATCCCGATGGTTACAGGGACATACGTATTACAAGACCTGTTTTGTACAGTGTGTGAACGCATTATAAATTCTTATTACAAAACTAAAGTGACAAGATATTTGAAGAGCCATGCCTCGTTTAGCGCTGAAGACTGTATTTTTCTATGAACTTACAGACGCCTTTCTTTCAAGCAATATTCCTTTAAACAAACTAAAGAACACCAAGTTCCATAATTCTGTAAACTAGAATCACATGGACTATTTCTAAATGAACAATTTGATATAATGGATGATGTACAACAAAATATATATGATGCCAATAATATACGCCCAGTCAGTAATACGATAAAAGAAAAATTGCATAGTGAAAAAAAATAAGGATACACCATTTTGGAAAACATATGTAAAGTTTTATCTGGTACATATAAGGAGTTACCAGCAAATATATTAATATATAGTTCATGCGTGAACAGTTTCTCATATTGTCTGTTGTCAACAGTAGACGTTGAACGGACATCTTTCCCTGCACAAGTTAATATTAAGTGATAAACGTCGCCGTTTGAATAAAGAAAACTTTGAAAACCACGTATTAATATATTTTAACTCCTTCCAATATGCCACGGAAGCCTTGTCTCAACATTAAGGTTTTTCGGGTAAGTGTATCATTTTTTATATTGGTATTTTATCCTCTACTCAGCCTTGCTCTGGTAATAGGTACGACATATTTCTGTAAATATATTAATATTTTCATTCGTAATCTGACTACGGTCCTGTGAAACTCCGCGCCGCACTAAGCCTAGTCATAAGTCATCAATTTTACAGAAATTTTATTAAATTATAATACGTCATAAACATCCTAAAACGAGTAATAGCAAAGATTTATTAATTCCCTCATTGGGTAAACATAATCTAGCTTAAGAACAAACGCTTAAGAATTTCCCTTGAACAGATTCTGATACGAAATCTATCTCATTATGGATGTTAAGATTATTTGCGTCAATTTGTGATTGTTAACAGCACCAGTAATATCACTGATGGAGGCGACAAACAGAAGTGGTCCCAAATTAGACCATGTTCTACTAAGTGTTTATAATATCATGGAACAAATAATAAAATAACATTGTTAGAAAATCCAAACACCCTTAATTTATATAATAATAGATATAGATCAAATTGGTCAAAGGTTTTTTGAATTTCTTTATGAACAATATCAATTTGAACCTGCTTATGTAAAACTGAGTTAAACGACATAAATAAGGACAAAGTAGTAGACATTTTTTTCCAAAAATTCGTTCTTAGTATGTGAATATACAAGAATATACATTATAATTTAAAATAATCTCATTATCTATAAAATTCTCTGTCGTATATAAATAAAATAAAAGGATAAGGTTTCACCATACTTGGTCTATGGTGAAACTACGAATATTTGTTTTTAATTTATTATTGTGTAACGCTAAATAGGTTATCAACAACGTAGCCTTATAGTATGACGTGGATTCTAGAAATTAAATATATTCATTAACAAAGTTGAGATTACTTCAAAAACAGTGGGAAATGTTAAACAATAACAATGTTAATAACAATGTCAGCATATCGCCATTCCTAAAAATAGAACCAAAATAAATGTGAGAAAGGAAATACTGCAGACGGCTGCAGCAGGATAAGCACGAAATTTTATCCACAGGACGTGAATTACAAAAGTTTTAAAAAATGTAAACATTGTGCATTAGCAATGTTTGAGGTGCCTGATATTTCAGTAACGTATTACTTTCTACACCATCTGAAACTGTCGGTTGAGCAATTTTTCAGCTATTTCCAGTTTTGAAACATCTTCGTTTAATGTAACATTGTTTCTAGTAATGATTGGCATAGGGCTGAGTATTTTCTGTGTGCAAGCGATACGAATATTGACATACTTGGAAATGGTAGTTAACACTTAGCACAATATTTAAATACCTTGGGTAAATTCAATTTTATTTCTGCAGTCAATGATTTATTAGAAATAAACACGATTATGAGTTTATACTAGAATTTGTAATAAAAACTAAAACTACAGATCATTGCAGAGCTTATTTAAATTGTTTATCAAACTAATATGAAATTCATGCGTAAAATTAATACATACAAAAAAAGAACTTTGAGAAACTTAATAAATGCATGACAAAAATCAATTTTCATAATATCTAGCAGTTTTATAGTATTAAAATCTTCCTTCAGAAATGTATACTATTGATTATAAAAGAAATTGAATTTGTATCTTTGTTCATAAGACACAAAATAGGAAAAGTTAGCTCACAGTTGGTAATTATTAAATCAATAATCAGTTGCAAACAAGTTTTAATCTCAAATTAAAAAATTAATACATTAATTACAGAAATTACTTAAATAATCTAATTAAATCGTTTAAAGCTCTATATTACAAAGATAAAATTACACAAAATACAAATAATAATATTGTGGGAAACTGCACAGGAATTGATTTCATTAAAAAAAGTAGCAACAGATCTTCAACACATAAATCATAATGGGGAGGAAAGTAAAAGATAAAAAAATTAATAGACATATTTAATAGCCATTACGCTACTGTAGGATAAAAATTAGCAAATAAAATCGATAATCAAATGAAACTCATAACCACAAGCACTTAGAATATTTTTCCAATCAAAATAGTTGAAATAAATAATACAATAAACCAACTGAAAGATAATAAACCGCCAGGTAAATATGGCATGAAGAGGAAATGAATTAAAATACATTACATAAGGAGTACCACAAGGGTCCGTATTAGGGCCAGTTCTTTTTAACGTATACATACATATTATTTAAATGTTTTTTATTGATACTCTGGCAGACCTTTTTGTTGAAACATCCTTTATGGATTTACGGCAATTGATCTTTTATTTTCTCTGTCAATATAAAAATAAACATCAACTAATAATTAGGGACAATGTGTTTGAGACAAGAAAAAGAGTAAAATATTTAAAACATCAAAACGGAACAAATCTTTTGGAGAGAAACGTCATACCTAGATCGAAAGTTATATGCACCATTGTCAGGCGAGACACAGAATATATGTTTTGGCCAATTTTTAAAAAGCAACTAAAAAAATATATTTTTTCAAAGAGAACATTCACAGAGCTTCATTAATTATCATATTTTATCCTGTTGCTGTTACTTCTCAGAAATTAGTGTTTTAACTTTCATAAATGTACCCATTTGTACATTTTTACTAATAATCTATACTTTGAATCCAATCTTAATTATTACTGATATATTATTCGTTTTATACGGATTATTGTTTCTATTTTACATATTTATGGTTTTCCCCATGCACAGATGTGGAGTGTATATAGGTTTATTTTATATTATTTGCATATTTTATTATGTATTTACTGTACGTTCGTGTTTTTAAAACAAACTTGTTATTATACATTACTAGCTGACCCGGCAAACGTTGTTTTGCCATCTTGTGGAACTGTGGATGGAACAAAATAATATAAAAATCGTATAAGGGTGAAAATTTAGAACTGTATGTATTTTTCAATGCTGAATCATGAAAAAATAAAAACAGAAAATTTTGTCCAAAAAATAAAAAAAAAAATTTTTGGGGTGGACCACCCTTAACATTTAGGGGTATGAAAAATAGATGTTGGCCGATTCTCAGACCTACTCAATATGCTCACAAAATTTCATGAGAATCGGTCAAGCCGTTTCGGAGGAGTACGGGAACGAACATTGTGACACGAGAATTTTATATATAAGATTTATTATATCATACAGGTACGTTACTTAATACTTTGCAAGGCATTTCCACTAGTTACACTTAAATCTAAATATTGGAACATTCAATATATTTTCATTATTCATAGTTTAATTTTCTTATTAATGACCCAGCGCAACTTTTTTAACAACGGTAAATTCGTTAACTGTTGTTTCTAATGGATATTTATGTTTCCAATATGTATCTATTTTTTGGTGTTACAGTTGGACAAACTTTATTGTTTACTTATACTTATATATACGGATACTCAGTTATCCAGATTTTTGTTTAGCGAACAAATAAGAGTATTAGGTGTCCCGTGTTCTGAAAACATTTTCCTTATATATAGATGTAAACATAGTCGAGTGAAACTGAACATCTAAAGTCATATTGTGTGTGTCATAATCTAGCGTAAATATGAGGCTGTCATCTCTTCAGCCACTGTGTATAAGGTAAGTATTTAAAACAACGATATTTATTTGAAAGCACTAGAATAGTCAATCCTAAATAGAATTTAATATTAAAGCTAAATTGCATAAAATATCCTTTTTATAATCATAAATGTCTGGCCAAAGACCTCGGTCGTTGTGTCTGGCTGAAAGATTAATGTAGTGTTTAGGCTAGCTGTTTGTGAATTCACAACGAAACATGTAATTTTATAATTTTAATTTTGATTATCGCAACGCAAAATGCCATAATAATATTACTTTTTTTTCTTAATTGTATATATTCGGTTATGTTACATTTAAAATACAACATTGTCTCACATATACAGGGTGTTTTACAAGCTCTATGACAAACTTTGATAAATGGTAGCTGGTGTTCGGCGTATAGTAAGTAATCTTCATTCATCATCGAATTTTGTGTGGCTTATATTGAACAGAGAAATGTACATCCGTTTCATCCTCAAAATGTACAAGTGATACATGTTGGAGGTGGCCCTCAGCGATTCGAATTTTGTCGCTGGTTATTTCAACAAAATGATATATTCATTTCGCTTGTCATGTGGTCTGATGAAGCGAGTTTTGCTAGGGACGGCATAAATAATAATTATAATGAACATATCTGGGCGTTACAAAATCCGAATGCAATTAGATCAAAACGATTTCAACGACATTTCAGAGTCAACGTTTGGGGTAGCATTTTCAACAATTATGGTCGTTTAAATGCAGATCTGTATAGAACTGTCTTGGAAAACAACCTTCTTGATTTCATTGATGAAGTAATAGGGCTTACTATTGTTCAAAATATGTGGTATCAGCACGATGGTGCACCACCACATAGAAATTGGTTAAATGATAATTTCCCAAATAAATTAGATCAACAAGGTCCAATAGCAGGACCACCGCGTTCTCCAGATCTAAATCCGTTGGACTTTTATTTATAAGGACATATGAAGCAACTTGTCTACCATGTTGAAGTCACTACCCATCTGCAGTTACTTGAAAGAATCTGAGGCCTGCATTCGAGCTGAAGGTGGACATTTTCAACAATTTTTATAGTCTTAAAATTTGTTAATTTGTTTAATAAAGGTTAACTACCATTATTTTTATTTATCGTGCTACTCTGATTGAAATATGAAATTATATTTTTTTAAATGCTTCTAAACAAAAAAGAATCGTACCTATGTCCATATAAGGAAAAATGTTTGAAATTAATCCAGCCACCATATGTCAAAGTTTGTAGAACACCCTGTACTGTATATACAAAATTGCCATATTGCAGGCTGCAATTTCTATTGTCTGCTTATTGAGGTAGGTATATTGTCAAGTTATGCGATTCCCATTAAGTGATATATCCATTATTATTAAACAAGTGTTACAAAAAAACTGATTAACTACAGATTCTTGAGGCAATTTTTTCTTTTAGGTGCCTCCTTTCAGCTAGCAAAGTGTAAAAGTCAAAATGTAAAAGTAATGTAACTGACCCTCACTACTTCTTCCTATGATTCAAAGACTTGGGCACTTTCACACACACATCAATTTTGAACTGATTTGGTGAACCTGTTAGGAAGATGTAAACAAAAACAGATTAACTTTACGAAAATTTTCAACTTTCCATATCTCAGAAACAACACGTTTTCGTTCATATGAACTTTAATTGATATTTTTTTTGAGTATTCTTTGCCCTTATAATTCTTCACACTTTTTTTAACACCCTGTATTGTTATATCTTTTAATTTGATGTTCACTTGTTTCTCTAACCACATATTCTAATTGCCTAGGACAGGTATAGGTAAATCAAATTTGTATAGTCTTTCCGATCTCAATTGAAGAACCAAAAGGTTGGCAGTATGTACCACGTTAGGTCGCTGACCCAGCAACTCGGCATTGAAATATTTGAAAAACTTGTTCCCATATTTATTTAGCCATACCCATATACAGGTCTAGTCGCCCAGTTGAAAATTGACAGCGCGAGCAAACGCGGCACAAACACAGCCGCACTGCGCCACCTGGCCATAAATTCAGTTGTCAACAAATGGCCTAGCAGTGCAGTGCAGCAATGCGGAATTTAGTGTGATTCTGGTAATTTTAATTTATTATAGGCACCTTCTATTATTAATTCATATTACAATTGCGAAAGGGAGAAATAAGAGCGATATTTTGTTTACTAATATTATTACAATACGGCATTTTGGAGACCTTTTAAAATATGTTGTTGGTCAAATGAACATATACACAATAGAAATTTTCTACACATTATATACAAATTATTATTATAATTTTTACCTTAAGCAGAAAACATTTTAGGGACGCCAATGAAACTCATTATATTTTATTGCTAGACGTGTTTATACATGTTCAACTGACTTCGGAAGGACTATACAACTTTTGCTACATTTCTTCTATATGTTCAATTAGGTACATTTCCTTAATATTTACTACAAACACGATACTCCAATTTACTGGCCACCACGTTCACCCGACTTAAGTCCCTGTGTTTCTTTATTTGAGGAGGGGGTGAGGGAGTCTTAAAGTAGAATGTGTATTATGGGAATACATTTTTGAAGATACTGTGCACAATTTGCAGAATGGAGGAATACCGAGGATTACTATTTCGTTTGTTATAAAATAAATTACGTTTAGTCAAAAGCAGGGCTGTATTCTTCAGTTTTGCTAATCCAATTATTTCGATTATTATATCACAATGTGACGTATATATGAAAGTATTACTGTACAATTAAATCTTACAAGTAATTTAAAAAAAAACATTTTGTTTTGTCAACTTTATTGCCCTCTAGCGGCCAAACGAACTAACTTGGAATAGAGTTAAGTTTAGTTAAATCTCTTTCTTTCGACAGCAGAAAACTGCAGTAGCACAATGTACAGGGTGATTCGCTATATTTTGACCCCCCTTTGACTTTTTTGTTGTAAGAGTTATATAAAAAAAATGAAATACAAAAGTTACACGATTTTTTTATGAATTTTATGAAAATGATAAATGATAAAACAATTGAAATCCAAAAATGGCCGCTGGTGTAAACTTTGTTAATTTAAATGGAACACCCTGTATATTTTTACATATTTGGATCGAGCATAGTCTTATAAGGTCATAAAAAGTTAAATGGGGCGTCAAAATATAGTGAATCACCCTGTACACCTTATTGAGACACCCTGTATGTGACATATCCACCTAATCGTCTTATTTCGGAACGTAACGGAAAGAAAAAATGGTCCCCAAACCTCTCGTCGAACAAAATTAAGGGACGGTTGAGTGATGGATCGAGGCGGGCCCCGATAAGCCTCCACATAAAAAGCAAACCGTTAACCCCTTGACCCGCGATAAAAGATTGTCATCCGCGATTGCACGGGCCGATCTGGAGTGCGCTGGGCGCAGAATCAGCCGGATTGTACACAAAAATCGACCGCTCCCAACCGCGCTGCACTGCAGTGAGCACCCCCCGATACTCAATGAAACCCTCCCCATCCGCCGCTCCATTCATCGCTCCTTTGCCAGCCAAAAATAACCGGGATAAGTCGCCTGAACAGTGATCTTAAAATTCATGTGCCGTGCGCTTTAATTTGAGTGTGGATCTGGCAAGTCTCGGCCGTCTTTTGGAATTTAGTACCAACCGGGGAAAAGTTGAGAACAGAAGGTAATTTTGTGGTGAATGTTCTAAGATACACTATTCGAGTAATCAAGAATACTCGAACTTTAGTTATGTCACGGAAACTATTCGGAACTACCTCGTAATGTCGACAATTCTTTATTAACCTCTAGATTCTTCTACATCTACAGTTTTCATTATTGCGTTTTTCATATTAACGAAAAATAAAGCCCTTAAGCTGTACAAACATTTTCTACAATTATTAATTAATGATCCAATTTATTTCAAATTTATTAAATGATTTTTTTTATGGTTTGTAATATAATACTTTAAACAAGATGCGTCTTAATTCTACTGCAAAACTTCTACAGGGTGTTCCTTGGCAAAATGAACATCAACAATTTAAATACTAGTGGATAATTAATAAAGTTTTTTTTTAATATTTTATAAACCACCTGACAGGGTCACAAAAAATTGGGTTTGCATGGAATCCACTTTTTCATAACCACCTTAATAAAAGATGTATCGTTTTTCACGTATTTTATCTTCGATCAGGAATTATCTTTCTCATGTCATATCGTGTCCAAGGTCGATGATGCAAGAAGGCTTTTTTTCGACATAAGAGAGTAGTAATTTGAAGAAAATTGAAAGACGAATCCGAAAATATCATGGTTGATACCGTAAAACAGTGGCGTACTATTTTATTTAGAAAAATACGATAGATTTTAGACAATGTTTACATAAATAAATGTGCCCAATTTCAAATTATTTCACTTACTAGTTTTTAAGTTATTTAAAAAATTAAAAATGTTTAACACCCTGTATCTTTTTAACGAAGCGTCCTAGATAAAAACTTTATAGGAAAGATGAAGAATGAATTTTAATTTTTGGTTACCATTTGTGAATCACTCTGTATATGTACATTTCGAGTAGTAAAATATATTATTCTGCAACAATTTCTTATCAAAAACACATTAAAAACAGTTGTGAAGTTCACTTTCACATGCAAATAAATATTTTCAAACATTAAAGATTACTATTTAAGTTAAATTTATTAGTTTGTATTCGTATTAATAATAAAATATTATATTTTCTCTTTTTTTATTAGGCAAGTATCTACAACTCGTTAGAGATCTTAAGAAACATTTATTTACGTCTGAATATTTTTAGATTGATATATTTTTCCATTTTACTTTAAAATCATGTGCTTTATAAAAACTTTTTAAGAGGAAATAATTATTTCAATTACCATCTTTTATGGTTCAAAATCAAAACGAACGTTTTTCAAGCATCAAAATATTTACCATTTATCTACTGAGGTATCTATGAAATTGTGGGTTTGAGTTAACCTTTATTCGTATAAATATGAGTCTTCAATAGCCAAATACACATACTAAAGGACCCCGCACAAATCTTATGGAAATTGGGTCCCGGTCAAATTCGCTGAATTTTTGATATGTGATAGAGTTCATCATACTGGTCAATTGTCTCAATGGCCACAAAGCTCAAAAATGGATAGTTTGGCCGGTACAGAGCTTTAAAGCTCCGAATATCCTCCACGGATTTATGTATATGCGCAGTGTGTATAGACTTTTGAAATAGCCTATTTCATTTTTTTTATTATCTAGGTTTATATTTTTGAGGTTGCTGAATTCAGATCTGTTGTTAGATTTTCAAAATTGACAGTTGGCAGCTGTCAAATAGCTGTCAATGTGCTATAATAAAGCCAAAAACTTGTTTTTTTATGTTTTATCTTTCTTTTTTTTTAGTTCGATAAGTTCAAAGACGATATCAAATCAATAACAATGACTATCGGCAGCTGTCATTTAGCTGTCAACAATTCTTCAAAGTCCGGTAATAAAGTCAAAAAATTATTTTTTGTTTATAACTTCAAGTTTTTTAGATAAGTGAATATAAATATGATATAAAATTATGTAGTCATCAGCTTACAGCTGTCAACAAGCTGTCAACTAACTGTCAAAATGCAATAATAGAGCAAGTAACTTATTTTTTGTGCTTAACTTTGTGGATAAGAAATCAAACATGATATAAGTTTATGACATCACTTTTGAACTCAGTGATCTAAGCAACTTAAAGCTTTTTAAAAAAAGTAACTTTTTGACTTTATTATTGCATTTTGACAGTTAGTTGACAGCTTGTTGACAGCTGTAAGCTGATGACTACATAATTTTATATCATATTTATATTCACTTATCTAAAAAACTTGAAGTTATAAACAAAAAATAATTTTTTGACTTTATTACCGGACTTTGAAGAATTGTTGACAGCTAAATGACAGCTGCCGATAGTCATTGTTATTGATTTGATATCGTCTTTGAACTTATCGAACTAAAAAAAAAGAAAGATAAAACATAAAAAAACAAGTTTTTGGCTTTATTATAGCACATTGACAGCTATTTGACAGCTGCCAACTGTCAATTTTGAAAATCTAACAACAGATCTGAATTCAGCAACCTCAAAAATATAAACCTAGATAATAAAAAAAATGAAATAGGCTATTTCAAAAGTCTATACACACTGCGCATATACATAAATCCGTGGAGGATATTCGGAGCTTTAAAGCTCTGTACCGGCCAAACTATCCATTTTTGAGCTTTGTGGCCATTGAGACAATTGACCAGTATGATGAACTCTATCACATATCAAAAATTCAGCGAATTTGACCGGGACCCAATTTCCATAAGATTTGTGCGGGGTCCTTTGCTATTGATTCTTCAGCGGGTTTAAAAGATATTTAAAAAATCGTTGCCAACCTTTAGGTTGTTCCCAAAAGGGTCTGTACAACGCTCCACCAGATATAATACGGCTCAAAACAAGTCGATTTAACTAAACTGGCCCTAGTCCAAAAATTGATAATAACGGAGCTCGTGTCACAACTGAAAAAGTAAATAACTTTTTTTTAATATCTTTCGACTACCTCGAGCTAATTTCGTGAATTTTCGTATTCGTAACTTCAACTTTTATTTCAGACGGGGAAATACGGGGAATTTCAATTTATAATTAGTCACATGTAATTCAGTCAATTGTATTTCAGAATGTATCTAAAATACATATTTCCAAATTTGTCAAAAGTATTCCTGAAAAAGTTAGTTAGATTAGGTTTTAAAAACTGTACCGGTAAATATTAAAATGACATCATTATTAAAATTTCATTAACTGTGTTAAATAACAGTCTGAAATAATGTGACTGCTTTCTTTCCCCGAAGTACAAATGAAGTATTCTGAAAATCAATTTAACTTTGTGAAATACGTATACCTAATTAAAATTTTAATTAATCAAATTGATATAATTTTAAATTTTATAATTTCTGAAAATATGTTGAATTTAAAATTCTTTAAATCAAATTATTTATTTAGGCCTTCTAGTATATTTTCCATGATTTTTTGGAATTAAAGAAATGTTTTTTTAAGGTTAAATTTCCTAAACAATATTTAACAAACTGTTTGATGGAGTCATATCAATATAATTTAGGGTAGACTAACCATCTTCTATCTATTTTATAGAGGGTAAATTACTTAGACTAAAAATACAAGTTTGTTAAAAAATGTTTGGCGTAGATTTATCTTAAGTTTTGCACACTTTACTGAAGAACTTGAAGAAGTTTACTGAATAGTGGATAATGATGAGTTAAAAATCTTTCATTTAAGAAAAATAGATGGCTATTTGTTTTAGAAATAGGTCCTAATAATTAAAAACACACATAGGAATTGTTAAAAAATCAGTTTTGTAAAATTTAAAAGCTTCTTGATAATAGTGCTCCCTCAGTGAATATTTACTTTTAATTATTTCAGTTGTATCTTGTAATTAATATTTGTCAAACATCTTATGAGGTACTTGAGTAAACGTGAGAAGTATGAAAAAGAACTTGCATCCTCAAAATCAATAACTAAATCCCAGCTTATTTATACTAATATTTCCATATAGTACCTACACCTACAAGTATATACAACCTATTTAGGATGTTCCAGAAAACAGAGTTCATACGTACAGCAACTACAGCATCTCGAGTTAAAAACAATCAATTTTAAATCAATTTAACTTTACTTTTGAAGTATTTTTTCAGAAAGCCCCCCTCTACTTCAAACTTGGTACACGTTATAATCGAATCGATTGGTTTGAAATCTTCAGACAAATATTATCTTTTGGTATCTTTCCAACAAAAAGATATATAACAAACGTATCGTCTCCTTAAAAAACAAAATAGGTTCTAAATTTGTTTTTTACAGATAGGTATGCAGTTTTGGTATTGTAAACTATTTTTAATTTTTCGGAGCGGCAAATTAAATCTCTTTTTACTAAAAATCTATCAAGAAATATTATCTAGACAAATATTTATTTTTATTTCTAATGGTAAAATACCCAAATAAACAGAAAAAACTAAAACTGTGCCACAATAAATAACTTTCGACGATTTATATAACTTTCAAAAACATATTTAGGATAGGTTGATTCAAATCCAATTAGTTTTATCTCAAGAGTCTGTGGTATACAACAGTCACCACAACAGATTCCACCACTGTTTTCTGAGGTAATTACATAATGAAAAAACTATGTTTCAAATTGTCTAGATGAGCAGAATGAGCATCGCTGAAAACTATACTGCCAAAACCCTCGCTGGGAAAACCGTAGTATGAAATCATGAAACTGAGAAAAAGACGGAAGTCACAAGTGAACGGATGGAGGGTAGTCAGGAGATGCGTGGTGTTCTTCACGGCCATATGTGTGGTACCGGTACTATTGGTACTACTCGTTGCCACCGATCACTACATGAGGCCCGTACAGCAGCACTCTTACATACATCAGCAGGTAAGTGAAAATATAGGTATCAACCTAGTATTGTTTTTTTTTTCGCTTTTTTGGGGTTAATGTTCTTGGTGTTTTATTTTAGTGGGTTGAAATCTAAAGGTATGAGTAACTAGATTGTGTTGTGAAAAACAATTACTCTTGCGGATCACCTGTTGTATTTAGTAAAGGAACTTTAATCCGCAGAGTAGTTGTTTCGCTCAAAAAATAACTCAAAATCAGTGGAAATCTAGATTTTTTGTTAAAATAGTTAATATTTTGAAATTAAAGTACCTACACAGAGTTAATAGGGTCAAAATAACAATTTTTTATTCTTGCACTTTTTTCTCTAAAATGCGTCATTGTAAAGGCATATAACTCCTCAAAAATACATTTTAGAGAAAAAAGTGCAAGCATAAAAGGTTTTTAATTTGACCCAATTAACACGCCAACAACAATATAACAAATCAAAAAAATAAACAAAAACAAAAAAGAAAAACGAACGCAAAATATGCTTTCAAAATATCTATGTAGCAGTACCCTATTCCTCTTTTTTCCAATTTAGAGAATATGTATATCTTTTCAACATCCAACAGCAATCTGCATTTTTTGTAGTTAGTAGTCCCAAAAACGCCTAGAGCGTTTATATGAGAATTTCCTAAGAGACCCTTTTTGGGAAAAATTACACTAAATTTATATAAATTGATTAACATTTTAACTTTCTGTGTAAGATATTCCTTTTTTTCTTAAACATCACTGAAATCAATATTATAAACAATAAAAAATCAAAATAAAGTAATAAAAAACTGATTTATACGCAAAATATACACTTAGCGTTTTGCAACAAATTTAAATTCACATAGTCTATCCCAACCTAACCTAACATAACCTAAAAACAAGTTATAAAGTATTATTGTTTTAAAATTCAATATCACTTGTTGATTCGTAAATAAAAGTAAATTATTAATAGGTTATCATCGTAAAAAGTATGTGAATTTTATTTCAAGAACTCCATATCTAACATATCCTAACCTAAAAAAATAAAAAAGTTTCTTAACCTCAAAAACGACTAAAATATCGGCGATTAGTAAAAAAAATATTATTTGATGATTTACTTTCATGAAAGATTAATTCTAGATTTCTAGGCTAAACATTAATAAAAAATAACATTTACAAAATCTAAATTTATCAGTTATTTGCCTTTTCTTCTTAAAGTATTCTAATTATATCAATTTCAACCATTAAAAAACAAAGGTTTGCTATGAATAATTCATTGCCATGTAAAAATTACTCCAAAAGCATTAAAAAACCTAATTTAGCCTTGCTTAACTTAATAAATTTAGAGTAATTTTTCTCAAAAAGTTCGTGAGGGATCTCTTAGGAAATTCCTAAAGAAAATATTTCAAAAATATCCATTTTGAACAATTTTTATAGGCTCTATGCGTTTTTGGGATTACTAACTACAAAAGGCCCTTTCCCCTTGTTCTTCGCTACAATCTCCAACATTTTCCGAAAAAATTCCAATTAGAATGTAAGAAGAGCAATTTTACATTCATTAAACATCCTAATTTTGTAAAATTTTCCGCTAGCTGCTTCACTATAAACTTTTTGTACTTTTTTTGCCTAGGAAATATTCAACAACGTTTTCAAAATTACTGCAAAAAAATTTTTATCATTCATTAAAGTGGGTACGAATTTGGGGCCCATCAAATATTCCTTCTTTTAGCTGTTCATCAGAAGGCTTCAGGATAATTTTTTCTAAGTAATTAGTGTACCTACTTGAAACAGTTTCCTTATTTATTTAAGGTTTTTTCAGCTTATTTCAGGAACAGTGCAACTTATCTCCAGTTTCTTTTCATGATCCGAAATGGCTTGAAAATATGCAACTTTCTTGTAATTTAACCAACCCTATAAATCTTCTAGTTCAGGCGATAATAACGGTGTACACCTTAAAAGTGACCACCCTGTATATCTCGGAAACCTGCTAAGCAATTTTTTCCTAATTTGCCTAGGACATTCATTATTAGGATACGATTTCATAAAAATTCAAAAACCAGTACCTATTGCGTGCAAACTACTTACTTATTAAAAAACCGGTAATTTCGTCCCTTTTTCCAAATATAATGTTTTATACTCATATAAGCGGCTTCACCGATACGTAAATTGCGTATGAGACGAAAATAAAAATGTCAAATTCGCTTGAAAAAATGTTTGATACTTTTCACACTTCCACAACTAACTGCAATTACCACCCATTTTTGTCTTAGTTTGACCAGAAGGAGAACATCATAGTTGAACCAAAGCTAAACCAGAATATGACGCTGATAGCGAGGAGACTCGATATGCGTAGAAAGCACCTGAAAAGGATGTGTAGGGTGTTAGGACTGGATCGTCCTGGCAACGACACGTTGCACAGACCTAACCCCTGGGAATTCCTAGTGGACAATAAGCACCATCTAGTGTGGTGCAACGTATTCAAGGCTGCTAGCACGTCTTGGATGTACAATTTCAATATACTAGCCGGGTAAGTAAAAATAACTAATAACACTATTTCAGTTCCCAAGTTTATTATCAATTTTTTAACCCCGAGGAATTAAATATACAGGGTGAGTCAGTTTTTTGTAGACAAACTTTAACATGAGATAGAACACGTATTTTTAAAAAGAAAAGTTCCTATAAACATATGTCGTAGAAGGCTTCGTTTCCGAGATACAGGGTGTTGAATATAATTTTTTTTTCTCGAATTTTCATTATAACTTATAAACGAATGCTTAGATTTTTTTCATGTTTGGGGGATAATGCCTATTAATTAAGGGGCATAAAACAAGCGATAAGAATGTTCAAAAACTTGCACAGTGGCAGAGTGGAGGGGGTGCTCAACCCCTTTCTTAAACAGAACTTCTACGCCAATGACTGTTTCTAAAAAAAACTTTATTTTCACTGTCTACATACAGTTTAACAAAAATAATGTCCCTTCTTCTGTTTCGAAATTCCTGTGCGTTTCTAAGTTATTTTGATTTTAGTGTTCGTTGTGGTACTAAATTAAGTAATTTATTTATTATCAATTATCGGCTAAATATTTAATTCTTTCAACGAAACCTACCTAAATATGGTTTGTTAAGGATTCTAAAAAGCCGAAATCTCTTATTCTTTATCTCTTTCCAATGTAGTCAAAATAAATATTTGTTATATCAAGCTATACTCATATACAAGACTTTTATAAGTTGAAATATGTTACATTGCATACATACAATATATTATTGTGCAGTTGCCAAAAAGTTTTAAGAAGTTGTTAATTAAATATTGTTATAAATTCAAAAAATTTCTCCATAAACATTAACACCATCCAATGTTTTTTTTTTGTAATTTAGTTGCAGTACATTAGTATTTACGCAGCACATAATAAATAAGGATTAAAATTAGTGTACTAAACCAGGGATACACAGACTTATAGGGAACAGGGGCCACTCGGGAAAAATATAAGCCAAGGACGGACCACTACAAACAATATTTATTAACACAAAAGTTTTTATTTTTAAATAGTATGAAATACAACGATAAAAATAAAATAACCTTCAAAAATGTTTGTTGTAATAATTATGTAATCATTACAATGTAATATTTCATGTTTTATTATTTTGATGCATGACATTGCATTGAACTAACAAGTTTTTTTATATTTGTCTCTACGTTTTTTGTAGCCACACGTATAATTGCTTCCAAATTTTCATTTGCCAGACGGTAATCTAGTTGATGCGACAGATTTCTAGTCTCGTAGTAATATGCTTGGACCGGAGCGCGGCGAGTAGAATACTTTTAAAATTCGTTGGCGGGCCGCATAAATATCGACAGTGGGCCGCGGTATGTGCATCCCTGTACTAAACAGATTTCAACTTATAAAAGTCTTGTATTTGAGTATGGTAACAAATATTTATTTTGACTACATTGGAAAGAGATAAAGAATAAGAGATTTCAGCTTTTTAGAATCCTAACAAACCATATTTAGGTAGGTTTCGTTGAAAGAATTAAATATTTAGCCGATAATTGATAATAAATAAATTAATTTAGTACCACATCAAACACTAAAAATCAAAATATGTAACTCGGAAACGCACAGGAATTTCGAAACAGAAGAAGGGACATTTTTGTTAAACTGTATGTAGATAATTAAAATAAGAGTTTTTTTTAAATAGTCATTGGCGTAGAAGTTCTGTTTAAGAAAGGGGTTGAGCACCCCCTCCACTCCGCCACTGTGCAAGTTTTTGAACATTCTTATCGTTTTTTTATGCCCCTTAATTATTAGGCATTATCCCCCAAATATGAAAAAAATCGAAGCATTCGTGTATAAGTTATAATGAAAATTCGAGAAAAAAATTATATTCAACACCCAGTATCTCGGAAACGAAGCCTTCTACGACATATGATTATTGGAACTTTTCTTTTTAAAAACATGTGTTCTATCTCCTGTAACGTTTGTCTACAAAAAACTGACTCGCCCTGTATGTATTTTTAATCCCTCTAATAAAAACAAATAAACAATTCGCTATATCTGAGGTGCTATTTTACATGAATTACTTAAATGTTCGTATTGGAAAAGAATAAAAATCAATCATATAATATATATTAATACCTTCAAAATCTTTAGCAACTACCTATTTACGATCAAATTCTTATTAATACATTTCAACAATCATAGTGAAAGTGGCTATTAAAACAAGAAATATATTTATACACTTATATCAGGACCCAGTAACGCTCTTTTTAAATTTCAGATACAGTCCGAAATTTTTGAAGAAGAGCAAACTAGTGCCTATGACGTTAGCAAGACAGAGGTACCCACGGCCTTCTCTGCTAGCCCTGAAGAAAGCCTTCAACTCTTCCATTTCCTTTTTAATAGCTCGGCACCCGTTAGAACGCCTGCTGTCCGCTTATAGAGACAAGCTGCAATATGCACTACCGCATACCCATCACCGCAAATTGGGCAACGAAATCATTATCAAGTATAGGTACAAAACCAAGGTAAATATAGCGGTTTGTTATATTTAATTATCGTAATTTTCGAATGAGCAATATTTGTACTATAAATGTGTAAGTAACAATTTCTTCACGAAATGAGATATGATTAGTGAAATAAGGTACTTTACACACAAGTGTTATGAATTATAAACAATCAATTTAATTGTAACAATAAATATGAAACGGTGAATAATGAAAAATAATTAACCTGAAATTAGAGAGACACTGAAACTGTTGAAATCATTGTTCGAAATTGTTTATTTTTTATTCCAAAACGATAGATTGAGATCCAGACACTCAACATGTCCTTGTTTATTTTTTCCTCATCGAAGAACATTCAATTACTTAATCTTAATATAATAAAAAAAACGCAGCTAAATATGGAGCATTCAATTCCAAATCACTGATTAATTTTCCTGATTTTTTGTTATTATTTAGTACCCATTTCACGAATTTTTCAAATTTTTATTTTAACCCCTCAGGAAGTTATGAGGATTTGAATATTTTGGGAAAAAAAATTCAAATACCTGATAAACTTTGTTTTTCATTTTGTTCGCTTTGAAATGTAGTTTTACAAAAAAAAAAATATATAAATATAGTACTTTTTGATTTGTGGAGTTTTTTTTTAATTTTTATACCATAAAAGAGCTTTTTGAAAAAATTCTCAAGATAATTCTATTTCATTATGTAAATATATGAGATAGGTTCCAGAGTGGGATCTTTTTTTATTCTATTTTTTTTTTCGAATTAAAAAAAAATTGGTTTTCAATTTTTTACAGATAATGTACCCTATTAAACCAAATGTTATTATAGAAGTAAATCGCGATAAAAAATTACTAAAAATACCTTATTTTTATAACTAATTCTACTGTTATTGACATTATTAAAAAATTATTATTTACTAAATATTCCAATTTTTTTATTCAATATTATAAGTTGTTTTGCATAATGCCATAATACTTGTTATATTTTTAAACATTTGTATTTAGTAAAACATTTATATATGTAGGTTAACGCCGAAATAAAAAAAAACAATTTCTAAAACACTTGACAGATTTTATTTTCTATATTATTCTGTTAAATATTCCCACCAGTGATCTAAGCGTCACACAGTGGGAAATATGGGAAATAATTCTATGCACTCGGCTATTTTAACCGTACAGTGGTTATTTCTTTTTTATTCTTCTTCAAAAATGCTTAATTTTATGATCCTGGCGCGAGGATTTGATATATTTATATAGGAATTTTTTAAATCGAGTGGGGACCCATCAGCCTCAACACCGAAGATAATTCGGTATTTATAAATAAAAAAATCAAAAATTTCATATCTGAACTCAAAAATATAACCTCAAATTCATCAAAACTAACCTCAAAGTAATACACTGGCTCTTTTCTGAATCTATGGGTTAATTACTTGAAAACTATATTTTTGAGCTTATATTTCCTAATTCGAAAACCATAAACTTACACCCATAAAAACCTAACCTCAAACCCTTCAAAACCTAACCCCAAACTCTCATAACCCAACTTAAAATTCTACAAACCTGAGCTAGAAATTCATAGAATGTATATGTTCCACACCAAAGAGTAGAAGTTCTTGAAAACTATTTTCTGGAACTTATATTTTTTATTTTTGATGTCTCTCACCTCTATTCTTAAATATCTAACCTCAAATCCAAGAAATCTGAGCTAGAAAGTCAAAAGAAGGATATTTTCCAAACCAAAAAATGTGACTGAAAACTCTATTCTGTAGCTAATATTTTGTATTTTTGAAGGCTCAAACCTATACTATGTCCATAGAAACTTAACCTCAAGCCCTTGAAACTTATTCTCAAATCCACAAAAAATAAGTTGATATTTAGATAGATAAAATTTCATTCGATAAATTATAAAAATTTCAACAATTTCAGTTAAAAACTCAAAATCTATATTATTTACCGAAATTATTCGTTGGACTGCATTTTTATCTCTATTTATATAAGACTTAAGCCCTTTTACCGCGCAAAAATAACAGTCTTTAAAACGATTGTTTTTCTATTTTCTTATTTTTTTTTGTTTTTTCTTTTTGTTTATTTAATTTTTTTGTTTTTGTTTTTTTTTCTACTACTAATTTTTATTCAGTGTTACAAAAATTGTCATTTTCATTTTCATATTTCCCACTGTGCGCCACTTCGAAGGATTTAACTCGTGTAATTGTTAATTCTCTTAAGGACTACTTTGGTATAACAATATTAAAATTTATTATAATATTATTTTCGTTGTTTACATGAAGTGAACATGACAGCGCACCGATGATTTTTTTTACAAAATGTGTATCTATACACTTATCTGTATACAGGTTCGGAAAGTCCCCATGGGTACATCGGCCGTTACGTCAGAGCGATAATGTAAGTCATAGAAATCCATGCGATAGACAAGGATGGTTATATTGAAGACGTTTCATAATCTGAATAGTCACTCCCACTTCTAACCCGAAACGGGCGGTGACTATTCAGATTATGAAACGTCTTCACTATAGCCATCTTTGTCTATCGCAGGGATTTCTTTTCTTTACTTTGTCGCTCTCATGTAAAAGCAGATGGACCATGTGAATTTTCTGGCCCTGTATATTAGTTAATCAGTGACATTTTTCCTTTCTTTCAGAAAAAGAGTTTTACCACACAACGATGGCCAACCTTCCCGGAGTTCGTGGAGTACTTGGTGGACTCAGTCAGGAACGGAGACCGACTGGACATGCACTGGACGCCGATTGTGGAATTTTGCACGCCCTGCATGTTCAACTTCAAGATAATAGCCCACACGGAAACTCTACAGGAGGACCAAATGTACTTAATTAAGAAAGCCCGCCTGGAACACCTCATCAAACCGGAATGGAAGAATTCCGGAAGAGGAACAACCGCGAGTCAACTAGAGAAATACTACTCGCAACTCACCAGGTCGCAGATATTGCAACTCTATCACATCTACAGGTAATTCACTGAATGTGGAAAAAACTGTCCATATTTAGCAGAGTGCATGGTACCTTACAATATCTTCATTCTTTTTTTTTTCAGATACGACTTCGAACTGTTCAACTACTCCATTCAAGGGTATCTCGAGCTAGGCATTCCCGACAAGGATCCGTCGACGCTTCTAGCGGCCATCACACTGAAGGATTTTCGTCAAAACGAATTGCCAAAAGTGTACTGAATTCCGTAGGTACACTTAACTCCACCAATTCCGTCGTTTGAATAATTATAAGACGTTTTTAAAACTATTGTGATACTTAGATAAGATAGAAACCTTTAGCCAAGTAGTACGTTACATTCTTATAGACTTGAATTGTTAATTATTTACGGATAATCTACGATAACTGATGTTACTTTGCAAACATAGAATAAACTTTTTGTAAATATGCCCGTGTTTTTGTCCGCCACGTCCTACCGATTTTTTTCCTTAATATATTTGGTTAAATTACACGAGACCATCTGACATAACAAGTACCTATTGTAGTCCTTGTGCTTTCACTTACCTGGAATCGTTATTTTCTATTGTGACTCCCAGGACATATTTATTGTTAAATATTTTCTTCCAGGGTTGCGGGCTAATTTTTATATTAGTCTCGTCCATCTCCGTGTTAAGGCTTTCTGCTATTCCATGCAAAAATTGCCGTCGATCCTGCAACGTAACGCCCAGTTTTTCATTTTTAGCCTTTATTTCCTCCAATTTGTTTAGAAGAAAACTGTTGATCCTGTCTTCATCCAGATCAAAGTCAAAGTCCATGGTCGAATCTGGAATTAAAAATTTGAAAGAAGTAGTTAGAATAGATAGACAGTAGAGGGATCTTAAAGCCTGGTAAAAACATTGGTACAACTGTCAATTCTAAGAGAAAAAAAATCCAATGGACACATCTTGTCCAAAAAATAAAGTGCATTTGTTTAAAAAATCAATTACATCCTCTTCAAAGTATTCCCCACCCGATACAATGCACTCATGTCAACCTTTTTTTCCAATTCTAGAAACAGTCTGAAAAGCCCTTTTTGGGTATGGCCTTCAATACTTTCGTCAATTTGGCTTTTATTCCCTCGAGTTGAAACGGTGTCCACGGAGTGGTCTTTTGAGTTTAGGGAATAGCCAGAAGTTACTCGGTGCTAAATCAGGCGAATACGGTGCTTGCGGAACAATATGTGTTAAATTTTTGGTGAAATGGTCTCGAATTATCAATGCTGCATTATCATGATGCAAAAACCAAAAGTTGTCTGTTCATAATTCCGGCCTTTTGCGGCGAATAGCATCACGCAAGCGAAATAATTAACAATTTGGCTGGTTGGAAAAAATTCATAATGCACTAGGCCACGATATTCAAAGAAAACTGTCAATATGACCTTGATTTTTGAGTGACTTTGGCGTAGTTTTTTCGGTCTTGGTTCATCATTCGCACGATATTTACTCGATTAATCGGTTGCTTCCGGGTCGTGTTTCCGTGTTTCATGACGTCTTGGTAGACAGAAATCATTGTTTTATACATGTCAACGCGACGCTGTTTTTCCAAAAAGTTGGGCGTCTTTGGAACCAAACAAGATTTGATGGGTCTAAGGCACAACAAATCTTTTAAAATGATATTTACCAAACCTTTTGAAATGCCAACGGTATCAACAAGGTCTCATATTGTTAATCGACGGTTTTCGAGCACAACAAGATCAGATTAAAAAAAATTGATAAGCTCACTTTCATACGTTTACAAGAACACGAGTACTTAGCTCTGCAGCAATTGAATATATTGACTTGAACTGTGCATAGATATCAAAGACAGTACAACGAACTTTATATAGGTATAGAAAAATATCTTTTTTCTAAAATTTAACACACTATTGCTATCGGAACGTACATACGAAACATCCTGTATAATATTATTAAGTTCAGGGTAACTTTTTTAAATATGTATGGCTTAATTTATAAAACATTCATTATTCTGGTTATATTATGAACTGTAACGGCAAGCACGACAAACGATACACATTTATTTAATAGTAGCTATTAAAGATGTCCAGTAAGTAATAATAATAATAAAAATATTTAAGTCATTTGGGTCAGCTGTAATACCCAAATGAAACAATGTAATATAATTTATAGCTAATTCCCAAAAACCTAAACCTTTATTACAAAAGCATTGTTACAATCATTACGCATTATCTAATATTCTAAAATACAACTTCAATGCTATTAAGTTAATATTACTTGATGGGCAAATTATTGAACGGAGTAATTTATTATTGGAACTATATTAGCAGTGGGTAGAATAATATGTACATATTTGTATTTAAAAACCTTCACTATTATTCGTGTTAAATACAGCATTTGTGAACAGACCAAGAATACTCAGCCAATAACAATGGTAGCCATATCGATAACAAAGTTTATTTTTATGCTGCCGAAAATTGTGGGCCAAGCTACATCATCAAGCAATTTTCAACCAGCTAGCAAACTGCTAATCACTTGGAACATACTCTACATTGTAATTTATCTTTTCATTTTAGTTTGGAGTCTTTACTCCCTTCCTAACAAAGAAGACAGATTTGGATACAGAGGGTAACTATATTCACACAGTAAAGTTTATATGGTAAATACTAATTGGAACGTTAAAATAATTTAGTAGCTAAATGGTAGTAAATATTTTCAAAGCTAAAGCTTCTAAAGTTAACTATAGGAAACATTTAATATGTAACTACTAGTAAATTCGTTGTTACAGATACAGCTTCATTTCTCAAGTAAAATATTGCGTTCAATTGTATGGTTCATCGATATTATTATTCTTCATAAATATAAGAGTGACGTACTTCAGAGAAGATATCCGTCATGTTTATAGCAGACTCTGCGAAATGCTCACAGATTTCAAGGAACTGAAGATTCCAAAACGGCACGATGATTCTGGTTGCATTTTTATAATGCTGATAGCTCTGGTACTCTCAGCACCTACGGCTCTGATAATCGACGTGATCCAAGCCAAAAGGTAGTAAAAATCAGAAAAAATGTGTTTAAACGTACAACAATTAAATCATTAGACAAGCTGTTATTTAGACCATATGTCATTTCAAATTCTCAAATTATTAATATTTCATGTCCTAATAATTGTTTATACGTGCATAATTAATAATGTATTATTTACAATTTATTCCATTTGGCTGTTCCACATTGTATATTAATCCAAAAGAAACTTCCGAAGCTACGCCATGAACTAAAAAAACACGTTACAAAATTTAACTTTTTCTCTACATAGGTGAAGTTTGAAAGGTTTATGTTTATTACTTCTCTGTGTTGATAAATTTATCGACTTACCACATCCTCTGTTTTATCTTTTCAGTCGTTTCAGCATAATTTCCCACGACAAAACGATCGTGTGCAAAAGGCGTTTACAGATTATTTAAAATTTCAACTCAAAATTGATTAAAAAAAAATCTTATTTTAAATCCTATTTCTACATATTATATTTTACAAAAATGGAAAAAACAATTTCTTAAACAGTTAAGTAAATATTTTTAATTATACAGGGTGGTCCCCAAATACGTTCCGATTATAGAAAGGATAATATTTTTAACAGTTTAGAGAAAAAAGATTTCTATGAGAATTTTTTCAAGCAGGGATGATATATGTGCGATTTGCCGAAGTTGCATAATATTTTTTGCAAGAGGCTCTGGAAGCATTAGAGTATCGGTGGGAAAAACGTATTAACCTTAACGAGAATTATATTGTTAGAATAAATACGTCAGAACTGGAACAAAGGTATTTCCACTTCATATTTGTCAAAATTGATGTATTGGCAACAGTTTGGTCGGGTTAGGGAAAGTTGATCGGCATAAATATATCTCTGATTGGCAACAGTGTTTGTTTTGTGAACTAGACATAATAGTTAGAAAGATAATGGATATTAGAACATGCTATAAGTGTTTTTGGCTAGTGAGTCTCTTCTAACGCATCAATCTAATCCTGAAAAAACCTTCTAGGGAGTGATCTGTTTAAAAAATCATAAAATTAGTTTTTCTCGCCTTGATTAATATACCTATACCAAAATTCTTTTGAAATATTTACGTAGATGTGATATTTTTTAAAAAGACACCTAAGACTCGAAAACTAAGGTGTTTAGTTGAAGGAAACTTATTGCCAAATGACAATCTACAAATAAATCTAAAGAATCACCCCCTTCATTATCCAAACCTACATACCTAACAACCATTTTGTATACGACCAAATTATTTAAGACGCGCTACTTAAACTTTTTTTCTTATGTTAAATTGAGCACTTGTTACCGCATTCTCACTTTTGAATGTTACACCGAAAATATATACATTTTTTGTTTATAACGAATAAACCATTTATTAATCCAAGTACTAACTTAGAACAGTCCCAATTTACACATTTTATCTTAGATCCGTCCCATTATTCCTGTGGATATGCCTCTACCTTCCTGGCTTTAGCTGCATGGTATACGTATGCACCTACATCGCCATGTTCTCTGGATGCTCCAATAGATTGATGATTATCAACAAAACTCTAGAGGAATTCACTTATCCAGAACTATCCTGTACGGACGTCTATTCCCTGAGGAAGAGCAAAGTTAGGCCTCATCAACTGCTGAAGACACTATCTAACGACGGTCAAAATATGCTCGACAAGGTAAAGATTAACTTATTGGTTTGAAAGTTCCTAATTTCATTACTAAGAGTTATTTTTCATATAACCAACAACTTTTTCATATAACTTATATAATTTCGTCTATACCGCATTTTCCTACGTACTTACAAATTGAAATTGAAAAGTACAATGGACACAGTTCTAGTCATAAAGTTGGCTATTCAAGTACCCTATTATTATTTCTACTCGCTTTTTTTTCAGCTTCTGATGCTTTACGATGAAACATGCGAACTAAGCCAACTCCTCAACAAGACCTGCGGGCCAGAATTGGCCATTTACTTCGGCCTAACGTCGGCGACCATAATCTCTCTTGGTTACACAGTAGCTCTCGACTTTATAGCTTTTTCCCAAGGGGAGTCCATAAGCGAAGCAAACACCAGAGCGAGCGACTTCTGGGGCATCTTGAACTTCTTCGCCCTGGCAGCTATAACAAGCGCATCTGCGAAAGTGAAGCAGAACTGCGAGGATACGCCGAGACTGTTGCACAGACTCATCAATATTTACGTGGACCTGGAACCATTTGTAAGTGCGATGGGTTTGGAACATACAAGGTGTCCATACCCATAAATAATGGTTCAAAGAGCAACAGTTTCTCAGAATGAAAAATTACATATTTTCGCAAAATATTAATTCTAATCCTACTTTGAGAAAAATCTAAAATCAAGTAAATATAAAGGCCTAGACATTACAATTCTGCGCACATACTCAGTTTTTCATTCTGATATGTTTTTCTTAATAAAATCTGTCGTACGTCATACGCAAATGGAACTTTACTGGTCAACAATAATAATATTTATATAAGGTCTCCTGGATTTTTAGCTTTGAAACCACGGCAGATTTTATTTCACAACAAGCAGAGCTGAATCCATTTATTTGTCAACACCTACATTTTTTCACGACCACAGTTGAAGGGGCCCGTTAGATGGTACAGAAAAGCGTGATCGCCAGAAGAACAAGCCTTAGCTGGCGGCGGCGGGTCTCAGCCGGCGGGTCTCAGCCAGGACAGAAAGAGACCCCGCGAAGTGAATTAATTTCAACACTGTATATCCCAATTAATCATCTATGAGTGATTTATTTTTGCACTCAATATTTAGTTAATTTTTCTTTTCCTTCACTTCTTCTTAGCACCCTGTGCTAAGTTTGTAGGCTTCCGTGTCAGTTGCCAATGGATGAACTATTCCAGGACTGATTTCCACCAAAATATATATTATTTTAAACCTCTTGACATTTCGGGAGATATGTCGCTCCCTTCTTCAGATAAAACCCTAAAACTGAAGATTAAGTCCTCTGGCCGGTATTTGGTGGCAAACAGCCCTGGAGCTGTTCAACCTTTAACACTCTGTATTCAAATCAAAAACGAAAGTAAGGGCGAAGTTGTTAACTTCCCTCACTCACTTAGTCCACATCTTTGGTCTTTACCCTTTCCATTCCGTCTAATTCCTATCAGATCTATGAAAATACTCCTTCATTTCTGACGACTTACACGCTGTATTTGAATACATTTTACGCCAAAGACTCTGAATGTACATGTAATAATTACACTACCGATACAATTTTTTTTATCTCATTTTCAGGCAGACATTTATTCATTACAACTGAGCCACCAAAACGCCACTGTCACAGCTGCAGGGTTCTTCACCCTCGATAAAAGTATATTTTTGGGGGTAAGTTTAATATATATTATAAACTCGTATGTATGTTTAGGCACAAATATAATTTTTTTTAGCTATTTAGCAGCTGGGTTACATATCTAATAATTCTAATACAATTTAATGGTTAACATTACTCCTACCACTGCACAAGACTCCACAGAAGAGTAGAAATTAATTACAATGTAGAATGTGAGAATAAACATATTAAGTAAAGTGTAATGATTTTTAAATTATAAATAGATGTACTGTTCTGTACATTTTTATACATTTCCAATCAATCTATTCGCTATACATACAACGGTTCAAAGTTAAGGCTGGTGTTTTATGGACAAGAAATTGCGCTTTTAGAAAGACAGGGATAGAATAAGAAAATCCATCTAAACTATAAAAACGTTGAAATACAAGGATTCCTTTTAATTTTTCACTGTGAAAGATCACGGAGAAGATTGCCCATTGTAACAAAAGTCGGTACGCGTAGTAATTTATTTGTTAGTTCTCGGAACGGATGGGCCAAAAAGTAAAATATTTCAGTCAACACTAATTTTATCGAAAAGTTAAGAGTCTTCAAGTAGGTAGCGTCGCCACAAGGCCGTCTTTCGGAGAAGGCTTCATGAAATTTAACAGTATTTTTTAACAAGTTCACTTAGACTGTCGGGGCCATCTGGTATAAAGAGAAAAATCGATATTTCAAATAACGCGCGAAATGCATTCCAAAGAACGTAAGAATTCCAATAATAAGTTGTTAGAAGTTGTTAGAAAAAGAATAATAGATCAAATAGCTGGTTTTTGGGCGAATTTTCCAAGCTATAAGAATAGTTTAAATGAGATTGACTAATCCGTCCCGTATTGCTACACGGAGTCACTAGAGGAGGGCTAGGGTTACTTGTAAGTCCAGTTAGTCACAGAATTATTTATGTAAATGTAAATTCAGCCCATTAGATAACTGTTAACATGGCATACTTATGCCAAAACGTCCCAATATTCAGGGTTCCCGCCAGTAAGATAAGAACATAAACGTCTGGACCCAAGAAATGGGCGTGTCGTAGCGAGGTGTCGAATTCAGGAGAGATCTCCGAAAAAACAGACAGTTTTTCCTTGGGTTCCACATTGAGCAGTCTACTTAGATTTAGAGTGTCGGGTTAATTTAATAATGGATAAAGTCATTCCAAATTTTGCTATGGATCGCGCATTCCCTGAATCGCGGTACGCTGTCGCGTGTCAATAAATTAATTAATAATGTTATTCGAGCCCGTTGTGTCGTTATTTTGTTCGTTTGTTTTGTTTTATTGTTATTAAAATCCTTCCTGGAAAGTTTTGGTGTTTTCTTGTTCTTCTAACTTAAGTGTCACCCTATACAACCAACCACTGGGTTACCTTGTACATGAGCGACATACGGTGTCTGGTATTCATTCTCTGAACGTACGATATTTCTAAGTTCCCACGTATTAATTAAAGTGTAATGATAATTATAAACTCCCTTTCGAGAAGTTAATCTCTTTTGTCAGTTAACACCGTTATGATGCTGGTCATAGCGGTAGATAGATAAGTAAAGAAATAATCCCTCAGGTTTATACTCTGTTCTCCGTGATCTCCCATTTAAACATCGGAATGTATCTTTCCTGTTTGTCGAGAATTTTGTAAAAATACTCATTAATTATAATTAATTCATGTGTTAATAGTTTTATAAAAACATTCTGCAGAGTGTGATTATGTTTATAGTATGTACAGTGTGATTCACTATATTTTGAACCCCCCCCCCTTTAAATTTTTTATTTTAAGTTATAAAAAAATGTAAAATATAAAAGTTGTACGATTTTTTATGAATTTTTCGAAAATGATATTTGAGAAACAAATGAAGTTCAAACAAAATGGTCGCGAATGTTAACTTTGTTAATTTAAATAGAATACCCTGTATATTTTTAGATATTTTTGCGAATATGATTTCAGTTTTACTAAGTTAGTTCTTAAAAACTCCAGATTTGGAAAAGGTTTATCGGGATGTCTTGCGTGGAATTCAGCGCACGCATTGCGTATACTTAAGCTATTAACATGAAGAAAAATTAATTCAACTTTCTCTTTTGGATTGAATAACTTATTCATCTTAGCAACTGAATTAAAACGATATTTTTACACACATTCAAATACAACAGTTCTCAAATAACACAATGACAATACAATAATGATAGCTCTCCTTTCAAACAACACAATTTTTATTTAATATCCAAGGCTTACTATTGCTCTTTTAGCTTCTTTTAGTTCCTGCCGACTGCAGATTATTTTCGTTATTTTTGCTGATTGTTCGAAAACAGCTACTCCAATAAGGAATTGTGACATCACATTTTATATTTAGAATTTGAAGGTTTGTCAAATTATGTTAAAAAATACGGTGTTGCTATTTAAAAAAAAAATATCGTCTTTGTAGCTACTTAATTAAATAAATTATAAATGATTCAGAAATTTAAGATTTTTTTTATAGAAATATAATTTAAAATACAGTTCAACCCACAGTAGCTAAACGATGGTAAGTACAATTTAAATTTTTTTAAAGGGAAATTCAAAATTGCTACATCGACATTTTTTATTTTTCACAGATCATAAATAAAAATTTATTACCAAAAATATGCAAGTACTCTAAATCAATAAGATGAATTTTACTGAAAGAATGACTGAAATAATTAAGTTAATTATTTTTTTGGTTATTTATTATTTATTCTAGTTTTATTTTTCATAAGATCAAAGTATTTCGGACGCAAATAGAAGTTTATTGATTTTTCTTTGATAGTTGCTCTAACAGATTTTTTCCCTATTCTATTTTTATATCCAATAAAAATTAAAAATATTCTTGCTGACCTTGGCACTTTCTGTGCATACGTGCAGAACTAACTCTTCCATGCACTAAAATTATTTTTAAATACAGACGCATTATTTGCAAGTCAAATATTGAGATACTCCTACAACGTTATTTAATTTCTCTGTTTATTTATTTTTTATTATTTTGAAAGATAACGTATGTTTACTAGGTAAATTTTAATTGTTTGTTTTTAATCCGAAAATATCATCATAAAAAGTACAAAACCACAACAAAACCAGAGACGGCTTCAATCTCTAATTCAAGGCCACCGAAAACTATCATAATCATATGAGATTATTTTCAATGAACGAAATTTTAACCAGTGCAAGCGTGATTATTTTCATATTTTTCGTAGAAATAAATGTTTCTAGTTTAAAATTGTAAAGGAATTTGCAAACAAAAATTCTCAAAGTATCTAAAAATCTAAATAAAAACATCAGAAACCGTGTGGTTGTTTTATAATTTGCACAGTTATAAACCAGTTGAACAACGAAATAATTATTACATATTATAAATTAAGTACAACGAATTCGAATTTAGCTTCAGATTTAGTTGAAAATAGATTTTAAAAATGAATTAAGAAGGGTCGAGTTATTCTAGTATGGACCAATTTTTCTTCGATTTTTCCAAGAAAATTTAAAAAATACAAAATGAAAATGCCAAAAATCCAGATAAAAAACCTGCAAGCATATACACCGAAAACACTGATGTCAGTTTTTCTCTACGTTCTATGTTTTAGAGGAAATCGCAGAAAAATTTAAACACTACACTTAGCCTTACAAAGAGGGACAAATAATATTCTACCGTGATGTTAATAATAATTGTTATACACAGAATAAAGTGCGATAGTGATGTAATGCCACTACGCCGCCTACTATGATTTTTATGACAAGTGAAATCATAAAAAAGATCTATTATAGAAAATATTGCAACATGGTTTAATTATTCAGCAGACTGCGAAACTCGCGTATCTCAAATTTCCTTCATTTATAGCTTTCCTTGTTTTTTTTTTGTGAAACATAAGAAAGTGTAAAATTTTGTTGCATTAAAAATTTATCTTTGTGTTTATTTGGACTATTTTAGTATTACCAATTAACAGTAATAAAAACTTTGAAATTTCACTATAAAATTGTATTTCTTTTAATTAGTCATTATTAAAACCTTTTCAATGTTTACCATTTTGAGGTACATACTTTGCATTCAATTTTTTTAAGGGTAACACAAATGTATACTATCTAAAAATTATTAATCAAATTTAAGATAAAGGTAGCTGAACTACGCTACGCTATCGGATTTTCTATAAAAGAAAATCTCAAATGATTTCACGAAATCACCATTCGAATAAAATAATGATTTTGTACATGCATACATGTCGAAAATCGAAATTATACGTTCTCAATCAAATCTCAACACCCTGTATACAATTTCCAAGACAATTAATTTTTATTATAAAATCTATATTTACCATTTTGTAAACTCTAAAATGTTTTGGAGCCGACTCTTCAGAGAACAGCAAACAACTCAAGTACCGTAGTATGTTTCATTGGAAACCACAGAAATGATAAACATTTTCCGTTTATAGAAATGATTACAAGCGTTTGACCAAACCTACGTGTCGCTACTTCACGTACCTATAATTCCGACTTCCCTATCAGCAAACAATCGATATCAGACCAAGGCAATAGATTATTAATCTCTTATCAATAACAACTTATCAGTATACCTAATTTTTTCCAGTTCTCAGTTTATTTTACCTACAATTGTGTAAATAAAAACTGCGCAACCGCATATTCAAACGGACTCCAACGTAGTGCAAGTAAGTTTAAGTTGTTCCTTGTGATCGTGTTCCTGTAGATTCCAGGCGTCCACTTGTCCACGTAAGTACGCAACGTTTTACCCTTTATTCGCCCTTTACCTTAAAAATTTCTGATTATATTTTTTATGTGCTAAATGTTAGACGGATCGATTGTAGAAACGTGACTAATTTTTTCCGGTAATGGATCACGGACTTATGTAAGATTAATATTTTATGTGTGTACAAGTAATTAACATTTTGTCTTAGGCGTGTTATCAGTTTAAAAATGTTCAGGTTTCAATTTCGGTAAAAGAATACACGATGAAGCTTACCGCGTGTGAATAGGGACAAGTGTTTCAAAATTTAATGTTTCAGATATTTAATATGAAAAGTGACTTGTGTGAAATATGGATGTATTGTCTGTGTATTGTAGTCTATAAACCATATAAATCTTGCGAAGTTAACTGTAACGAAGCTTTGTTTTTTGTTTTAGAAAATCAATTTGAAAAGAAAGGACTATCAAAAATAAATGCACCGTGCCATCCTTACTAATAAGAAACAATTAAAAACTATCTACTGTTGAAAAATTACCTTAAATACCTGCCTCTAAAAAATATACTTTTCCCAAAATTACTTAAAGAAACAGTTGTCGACAACATACAAACACAAGTTCATCAAACCTTTTAAAGTTCATAGACACATTTTAACACTTTTTTTATATCTACTTGTTTTTATTTGGGGAAGAAAACAGAACTTTAGGCAGTGGCGGCTTTTGCCTCCCATGCCAGGGGGTACAAAGAAAGTATTGGAAAAAAATCAAATAAATTGGGTAGTTTTATTTTAAGTGCTATTGAAATATAGGACGAACGTTCATTATTTTTTATAATAAAAGTCAATTCTTCTGCTTTTGTCCAAATTAAACAGAGCCCAAACTGCATAGTAAATATGCAGTACTCTCACTCCGCCTTTCACAGCTGCGCGACTGTAACCATGACCACCGCTGTCAACACTTTTCAGATTTAGAGGCGAGCTACGAGTAGCTCACATATTCAATGTTTTTCAAAGAATTTCGCGTTAAATCGACTTCATATTACAAATTTAACATTTCCTTTTTAATATTTTTCATAAGGCTAAATTTTAAATTCAATTTTTCTAGGGGGTGGCGCCCAGAGCCCCTCCGCACCAGCCGCCACTGACTCTAGGGTAGCTGCACCAATAATTGGAGTTATAGTCACACTATCTGAAGACTCAGAAAAATTTGAAGACATTAAAATTTTAGTAAAAAAGAACATTATTTCTTAGTCTCTAAACATCTACATCTACGAGTATAATACATGCATGTCATGTTTTCTACTATTATCCAATGCACCAATAATGCCCATACAAAAAAAAACAGCAGTTGCCTCTTCATGTTCTAAGTAATTGACATTAATTTATATTATATTTTCTTTTTAATGTCCTAAGGAACTCCAACATTTTAGCAGCTGTGGAAAACAGCATACAACTGCGGCTTACAGTTATGGCAACATATCTTTTGAGTGATGAAAAAAAAGTTTATTTTTGTCTTTGCACTTGTACCAATAATTGTCAGTGCTGCATCTATTTTTATTATATCAAAAAGTATAACCACCATAAAGAGAATCTATATTTTTCTCTTTATATCTTTAACAATAATAAAATCAAAATTATATTATTATGCAGTATATCGAATTATTTTGAAATGTATTATAATTACCATTAATATCAATTATTGAATTTCCAGTAATTCACACAGCCCTCTTAATTAAATCAAGATCAACATTGAAATTAATATAATAAACTATTAAATTATGTATAACCGATTTAACTGTGGTGTATTTTACTTAATTTTCAATAAAATTTCATCAAATAATACAAAAAACACTCTGTTTTAACAACAAACTGTCGAAGCTTCTAACGAAAGAACACGTTCTCTTATCACCGGCTTCAAACAACACTATTACAGGAATTATAATAGAGACATGGTTTCATATCGTGTGACATATGCAGTTTTTAAATACATAATCTTATTTTCTAAATTACAAGTACAGTAAAGAAGTAATTGCCGTAGCAATTACTGATGTAATTTAAATTATTATAATTTTAATCGATTTTGATTTCAGGATGTCCGAGGTAACGACGAAAATTTCCAAGCCAAACATGCGTCGATTGCTCTACAATCAGATCAAAAAAAATTTGATTGCCACTGGTGTATCTGTTTTGATCGCTGGAGTTTACATGAGATTTGTTTTCAGCGACAACAATCGACGCGATTACGCAAATTTTTACAAGTGAGTTCGACTTTACTAAAACCTGGTCTATTAAATATATACTTTTCGTCTTGAAATAATTCAAGATCTGTAAAAATATTCAATGATTTATTGAGGAGTTTTTTTCCTAGAATTGTGATCATAGGTCCTGAAACTAAAAAAAGACTTATTTCTTACTAACTTTGAGAAAAAAATACAAAGTAGCAGTGCAGCAATTTTTGCCATGTGCTAAATAAAATTCGTTCCCAAAAAGACAAACAGTCAACATTGTCTACGAATAAATCCACAAACTTTTATTATTTATTTATTATAATCCTGTTCTTGTATTTTCAGATCATACGACATTAATAAGGAGTTTGAAACAATGAGGAAAAAAGGACTCTTTGATTCCTGTGATCCAGAAGATTAAAAAGCGCTGTAGTGGATAATTTAATACAAAGTAGTAATGTTTATTAGTTATTAATAAATACTATATTTTTAAAAGTATTCAATAAAACATACATAACTCATAATGTTGCAATAATCCTATAATTTTTTTAACAAAGGAGGCCGATGAATTCAAAAGTTCTGTTACTAAAGCAACAGTAAATACGTAAATTGAAAGCATTGTTTGTGAAAGTAAAAAATGGATAAAGAAGACTGTTTCAGCCCCTTGAAAAGGCCACAGATGCAGGGTTTGCTTGCGAAAAAAACTAAAATAATTCTAATTAGATCTATTATAATAAGTGCCCTAGCTGGATTTGCGTTTAAAGTTGGATATATCGATAGAAAAAAGGCCAAATATAGAAATTTTTATGCGTAAGTTCGAATGTCATTGTTTTAAAACTAATTTTACACTTAATGTACCTATTACTGAGTATTACTTTCAAATATATTGATGCATTTTTAAAAACTGACAAAAGTAATGTGAATATTGGACTGAATGAAAAATAAGGCTACATACGATTCTATAAAAAAAATGCTGTTGAAAAAGGCATAATTTTTCCTTGAACAAAAAGTATTGTATAAATTTAACATAATGATTATACCTATATAATAGCGTAGCTTATAAAATCAATAAGGTATTATGGGCATATTATAAAAAAAACATTAACATTTATAATATTAAAAAAATATTCCCACAGTATTTACTTGGACAGATTCTAATAAACAGAATTTGTTTATATAATACTGGGTTCAATTTTGTTTTTAATTATATAGGTACTTTTCCGTAAAGCCGGCCCCAGGTGCATTGCGAACATTCGCGAATATATGTGATTATTCGTATTCGGTGGTGTGAAACTTATACCTGCTTCCCCATATCACGTAGCTAGCGGTCGGTATAGGACGCGTTTTGACTCGTGACTCGTGACTCGTAGTTGCTCGTACTCAGCTATAATCGCGATGAGTGTGATTACATGTAAACAAAAATTTAAACAGTGGTTAAACGATACTCACTACAAAAATTCGTCTCAATTTTTTCTATTTCACTTCTGCATCGCACCACAGAACAATAAACAGAAAAACAACAAATGAAAATTGAAAATCTTATGGTTTTAACATAGCACGGAACACAGAATAAAATTTTAGAATGACACAATAATAGGTAATTTCCTTTCATCTAGATGTGTAGGTCAGCATATCTGTACCATCAATCAAATATGGTAAAAACATCCTGGAATTAAAGTTGCTGTTGATATCACTATTCAGTATTCACCTAGTTTTTTTACACCGGCCGCATTTGCGGTCGGGGTAGACGACGGATGGGGCCCACCTACGAAGGCTGTCCAGGCCTACACGAGATGAGGCAGGATAAAGAGGGATAATCCCCCTCGATCCCAAATCATTGAGGCCAATTTCTAGCCATGGAATAATGGCGCGGCGTGGCGCACCTAGTTGTGCTTCACCATGCCTCCGTAAAATTACTAAATTTTTAACAGACTGAAACTACAGGATAAGTAATTTAAAGTAGATAAAAGGAAAATATACTTACAGCGTTTTCACCTTTGCACTCAGTACACAGTGAGCATATCTTCCCATGTACTGTCAACTCAAATTAAAAAATAAATAAAAGTTTATTGTGGTGTATACATACAGTCTTCATAAATGCATACGAGCCACGTGAGCGTCGAACATATAGGCAACCAACATTGCACAATTAGTAATTATTAACTAAAAATCCCTAAATCTTAGTTATTAGTCATCAAAATTAATGATTCGTTCACAAATGGACAGTGATAAAGTGAATTACCACTAATCACCTACGGGTGAAACAGAATATTGTGATTTATTTCATTTTGTATCGTTTGTTTGAAACAAAATAAACATTTATTCATTTATTTTTTTCAGAAATTATGACATTGAGAAGGAGTTCGAAAGAATGATGAAGAAGAATGTATTTGATTCTTGTTAAAAAAAATTTCGAAACAAGAATTGCAAGTTACCAATATTTTTTATAACATGTAATTTTATTAATACATATTTCTAAGAAAAATATAGTCCAGTTCTTTTCAAATTTGTTGCACGTTTATTTTATTTTGATGTGCAGGGTGTTTTGAAAAAGATAACCACAAATTTGGACGATGTGATGTGCCTACCATCTTTTATTTTTGACATACGTGTCAATGAGAGACAATTTTTTAAAATCAAATTTTAAGTCTTCAAAACACAAGCATAAGCACTGAAAATTTGATACATACAAGTTTGCATTAGCTGTTAATTTTTTACCATCTGCTAGAGGTCGCTAGCTACAATCTTACCCATGCGTTTTATAACAACTTTATTAAGGTATGTTTTTATGATTATGGTATATTATAACATAAAATTTATGGTGATATTCTGTAATTTTCTTACTGTGCTGAAGTGTACAAAATCAGTTACGTTTGTTTTTCTGTGAAACTCTAAATAATAAGTCTGATTAATATTTTTTGGAATATTATTAGTTATACACCCTGGATCACCCGTCCACCCCTTCTAAAATCCAAGTACTTGGTTATGTGAATTGTGAAGAATGGTTCAGATGAAAGTTACTGGTCTCCAAGGGGCACATATTGTCATGACCTTGAAGGTCATTGTTCAAGGTCAATTTAGTTTTTTTAATGGAAACCCTTATTTTCAACCCTGGATTCGGAGAGCAGAAAATTCTACGTTCAGACGATATATTTACTAAAAAAAATTGTAAAATTTGAAGGTCATTTTACATCACTTAGTCACTGTAACAGGTTATAGAATAGTACAATATAAAAATGATGCTCTTATGTTTATATAAAAAGAGACCATTTTCTATGTAAATTTAAATTTTACACTGTTACATACGATGTACATTGTAAAATACCTTATTTCAAAAAAGCTGTCAAAAATGGTACTAGGTTACGTTATAGCTAGCAACTTCTAGCAGATATTCAAAAGCTAATAATGCGGATGTATTAGCTCCCTCAAAAAATTATCTATACAAAACAAACTTCAGTGCATTACATTTTTTGGAAAAGGGAAAATTTGATTTAAACAAGTTGTAAATGGGCTATTGGTCTATAGGAAAAAATCATACTATTTTTTGACATCCTATCTGCCCCTAATTTAATGCCGTTTTTCCAAAACACCCTGTATAAAAATATATACATCAGTTTTCATACTTTTTATATATTATTGGTGAGGTAATCAATAAAACAACTTAGGAAACATTTTTTTCAACATTTAATTAAAATATATATAAAATCTGAACAATTGATAAAAAAATAAATGCAATTTTTTACTAAAAATTTGAAAGTCAATCTATTAAATAAGGACTGTCTAACGCCCCTAAACCTGCTGCCACTCCCCCTTCGTTTGCCGTGCTCACTTTGGTTCTTAGCATATGTCCCACTTGTTTGTTCACCAAAATTTTCTCTGAATCCCTAAAAGTAACAATGTTGCAATATACAGGGTGGGCCATTAGTGTAAGAAAGTAAAATAACGCCCTTGTTATTCATAATACAGAAAAAAAGTTTAAAAAGTTGTACAGAATCAAAAAACGTAAAGGACAAAATTAATTTGAAACACAGGGCGATGAGTAAAAATGGGACATGCCAAATACTACATTCTTTAAATGGAACACCATGTATATTTTTATACATATGGATTTCTGAGAAAATTCTATATATGGCAATAAAACAGTTTAACATTTTAGTGTGGGGTTGCCAAGTTATGTAGAAAATTCTTCAAACTTTGGAAAAAACATGACCTCGAAGAAGTTGTATTAACTTTCAACTACTAACACTTGGAGCAAAAATATTTGACAGAGTTATAGGCAAATGTTAGGCAAAGACTCCTATATTAGCTAATATCGATATTTTATACAGGGCATTTTTTAGAATGCGATCATTTGAAGAAAGTTCAAACTTGATTTTCTAAAATTTTTCAAATGGAACACCCTGTATTTTATTATTCTATTTGATTCACATATCAGTCCACGTCAACCTTTATTAAGTATGTTCTACACCTAAAGTTGTTAGTTTTTAAGATATAGCAAAATTTCTGGAAAAACCTACTTGTTATTATTTTTGGTCACACGAAATGGCTTTGGAAAAAACTATCACATTGTGTCAACTTGTCAGTTCATAATTTATCATTCCATTTTGAGTTAATTTTATTAGTTAATATTTATTTGTGGTATTCTATAAAATAATAAAAAATAAGTTTTTCTTAGAAATGCTGTATCTTAAAAACTAACAATTTTACATATAGAACATGCTTAATAAAAGTTGAAGTGGACCGATATGTGAATAAAATAGAACAATAAAATACAGGGCGTTCCATTTGAAAAATTTTAGAAAATCAAGTTTAAATTTTCTAAAAATGATCATATTATAAAAAATGCCCTGTATAAAATATCGATATTAGCTAATATAGGAGCCTTTGTCTAACATTTGCCTATAACTCTGTCTAATTATTTTGTTCCAAATGTTAGTAGCTGAAAGTTAATACAACTTCTTCGAGGTCATATTTTTTCCAAAATTCAAAGAATTTTCTACATAACTTGGCAACCCCGCACTAAAATGATAAACTGTTTATATTGGCATATATAGAATTTTCTCAGAAATCCATATGTTAAAAAATATACAAGGTGTTCCATTTAAAAAATGTAATATTTGGCAGATGTTCAGCGTCCTGCCATGACTTTTTTGCAGGACACTAAATGTCCTTAATTTTACATATTTGTATATTTTTCCAAAATATAGTTACAAGACTTATGCAATCTGGCAATCGTGTACTGAAGAAAGTGAAAAATTTTGAAGCTATAATAAAAAAATATATATTTTCAGATTCATATTTTTTTCCGATACAAAGTACACAGTACCTGTGTACCTAGATATCTGCATAAAATAAACTATGGTTACTTGAAAACATCTGGGTATTATAAAATTAAAGTACATATATAAAAATTAATGAAAAGTGCAATCATTACATTCAACAATTGCAATGTCAAGTGTAAAAATCAAATGCTCACTAGAAAAAACAATTTATTTTAAAAATTCAAAATTATGGTCAGGATCTTTTATAAATTTCAAATATTTTATGATGATACACTTGTCATATGCCCAATTATTATTGAAAAACACCAGACGAGCAACACTAATTGCAACAAAAATAAAAATATTAGCAACTTAATACTTACCCTATTATTACACCAAATATTCCAAGTTCCGATACCATCTCGCACAGCGGTGGCGGATTTGATCCAGCCGGTCTTACAATGTACCCAGTTGAGAGCGGTGGTAGGATTCTTTCCATAAGGATCCACGCCGTTCTTTCTCTGCTATCCTTCATTTGTAACATGACTTCCCTTACTTCGGATCCATAAAAATTATTTCCGCCACCTTCCCTTTGCGGTTTCAACACAAATCTAAAAATATAAGTGTAACTTAAATAAATGTAGATTATATTAACAAAAAGCTGTACCTATCTGGTTCATTTAGAGCCATTTGGACAGCCTGATCACCGAATTCGTCAAAGTCCAATCCATAGAGTCCTGTAAATATATCTCTAACACTTTCGATTTTCTTCGCTTCAGTAAGAAACAATTCTAGTATTCCAGATTTGGCGAGAGCCTGCTGTACTTTTTTCGTACCGGCTAAATGGTACTGGATAGAAGGACTCTTAATGGCTTGAGACCTAAATAAAACATAAAAATAATTACGTAAGAAAAATAGATTCTATAATTTATTATTTACCTTTCCATCAACAACCTTGCATCCCATTCTTTTTTACTTGGATAGTGTCCCGGTTCATAACCTGCTCTGAAATAGATTACACTAACCACAAGGCCATCTCTGAAAGATAGAAAAAGAATTAACCTAGATTTCTAACGAAGGAAAAGTTACTCACATGATTAACTCATTGTTCGAATTTAATGACCCATTATCGCCGACTTGTGTCAGTGTCCTCCTAATCACTTTAACGTGAGGGTTTAATTCACGAATTTTAAATTCGTGGAGCCGCTGATCACAAATATTATACGTAACATCTTCCACTATAAATAAGATCACCGCCTTGGGATCTCCGTATATTTTCCAAGCTTCCAACATCCCTTGACACAATCCCGCTAGTGCATTGTTCTCTGGCAGCTATAGAAGTGATATTGCGTTAGAAAATTGAACAGAAAGTGGGTCAAAAATCAACTATTAATTATGAATTATAATAAAAACCGTTTCTTAAATAAAAGTGAAATAAAACAAGTATATTTAAGTTAAACTTACATTTTGAATATGTTCAAAACACCCCAGTTCTTGTAAAACATACCTAAAAGAGAAAATTTATAAAAAAATGGAGTATCTTGAGGCCCATTCACAACGTTTTTAAAAATTATATTGTCTATTTTCTAAGCAAACATTTTATACATAATTCTGTAATTTGCTGTATAAAAATCCGAAATGAGGAAAAACTATCAAAACAAACAAGATATATAGTGTCTGTGACATTAAACTACATTGGACTATTAATGGCCGATTGTACATTAAATTTTAAGACGCTTAAATTAAAAACTCTTTCTCACAAATGTTTTAAACACTACTTTGAAATCTGAAAGATATGCTAGAAAACTTAAAATATTTTCTTAAATTGTGTTTAATACATCAGTGAAAGCAAAGCTTAAAATTTAAGAATATGATAAAGCTATTTCTAATACAAACTAGAGAAAAGTGAGAGTGATTTTTGCAGCAAAAATGTACAAGCCTTGCAAAAATTTGCATATTCATTTATGAAGTGAAGTGCAATATTTATTTTCATTGTTCTTGCAAATTAAATCTTGTTATATACAAAACACACTGTACATAAAATGGTGAAATAATGAAGCTCTGTAATGAATAAAATTGGAAATGCAACAAGTATGTAACTTTTTAAATTATGTCCGGCTTCCACAAATGGCAATTCTTAAGATCTAACATTTCTATTTTATAAAATACAAGGTATCCGCAAATTTCACCAACAACGTTTGACTGCATACTCATGACGATAAATAAACACGATCTATGAAAAAATAAAAACTTTTTGGTTTTTGAGTTTTTACTGATTGCTTTAAAATTTGCCATATTTATTTGGACTATTATGGCATATTATCTCTTAAAGCTTTAGTCAAATCGATTTACTGGGTGATAGTTTTCTCCGGTTACCTCTCCCTTTCAGCGGTCAAAACTTTTACAGTGATCGTATTTTTTTTAAATGAGCAGCAACATTGAAAAGGTCGTTTTATTTTAAAAAAATATTTTCTCTTGAGAAAAGCGCCTACAGAAAGCTATTTTTGAGAAAAATGGCATTATTTGCAGGTCTGTACGCTTTGGTTTCTGTAGGAATGCCATGGATTTAACTCAAATATTTAAATTTGTGACACTGCAACGCAAACCGAAACATACACACCTGCAAATAATGCCATTTTTCCCAAGAATGGCTTTCTGTGGGCGATTTTCTCGAGACAATTTTTTTTTTTTAAATAAAACGACCTTTTCAATGTTGCTGCCCGTTTTAAAAAAATAGGACCACTTTAAATGTTCTGACCGCTAAAAGGGAGAAGTAACTGGAGAAAACTATCACCCAATATATCGATTTGACTAAAGCTTTAAGGAATAATGCACCATAATAGTCCAAATAAACATGCCAAATTTTAACACGATCGGAAAAAGGGTTATGAAGTTATTAATTAAATTAGTTTTATTTTTGACAACTTTGAAGTCCTGCAACTCAAAAACCAAAAAATTTTTATAACTTTTTTTTCGTAGATCGTATTTATTTATCATCGTGGATAGGCAGTCAAACGTTGTCGGTGAAATTTGCGGACACCCTGTATATTTTTATACTTTAAACTAAAGGTAACTGGATTTTAATCAGGTTTGCTAGAACCACGTTATTATTATCGATTTAAAACTGTGATTAAAATGAATAAAAATTTCAAATGTAAATCAAATAATTAAATTTTGGAAATGTCAATAAATGAAAAATAGTTTCGTTGTCAATTATAAACATAAACACTGCACTGCGATGACAGTTCAGTTATAAAGCATCTAACATGACTCTAAATATACAGGGTAGCCCATCGAAAACGTACCGCAAGGCATTACAGGGTAGTAATGAACTTTTCGGCAAAATCCAAAAACAGGTAAAGTTTGCTTCTGAGGGGGACAACTTTTGGCGCAAAAAGCATAGCGAAATCTTCAACCCCTAAGTGGGGGTGCCATTCCCCAAATTTTTTTAAATGGGAATGGGGTCAAGTGGGGGGTCATTAGAAAGGGCTTTTAATTCTCTATACATCGATTCTTACTTTTTGAAAGTCGATCCATTATTTTAGAAAATATGCAGCTTTGAAAATACGAACAATATTTTTGACGAGAAATGCGAAAATCGATTTAATTTTACTTCAAAACTTACGGTATTAGTCAAGTAAATGCTGAAAATGTTGTCCGCCAACTTGCATACAATGATACAGGTTGTCTTCAAACCGTTGTCGAACATTCTGGAGCACTTGCGGTGTTACTTCGCGACATACATTAATGATTCGTCCTCGCAGATCTTCCAAGGTATCAGGTGGAGTGCTGTAAACTTTGCTTTTAATGTGCCCCCAGAGAAAGAAATCTAAAGGATTTAAGTCGGGTGACCGAGGGGGCCACTCAATTGCACCTCTTCGTCCTATCCAGCGTCCTGGAAACGTCTCATTTAGGTAATTGCGCACATTGAGCGAGTAATGTGGAGGAGCTCCGTCTTGCTGGAAAATCAGTTCGTGTTCATTGTAAGCAGGGTCGTCCTCTATGATATTTGTTAGAGCTGGGTCGATGACATTTTGTAGTAAATCCAAGTACATATCGCCTGTCAAATTTCCAGGAAGGAAAAAAGGACCTACAATGGAATTTCCAAAAATACCTGCCCATACATTCAACTTCTGGGGGTGTTGGGAGTGTGTCTCATGGAAAATCCTTGGATTGGTATCAGCCCAGTAACGACAATTATGGCGATTCACTAAACCATTCAAGAAGAACGTACACTCGTCCGAAAAACACACATTAAAGAGGAAATTATCGTTTATCGCTCGTTCAGTCATTATTTCGCAAAATTGCAAACGACGATCAAAATCGTCTTCATTTAGCTCTTGCACTAGCCGAATCTTATAAGGATGGAATTTGTATTTTTTTAATATTCGTTGGACACTTGTACGACTCACTCCTGTCGCAGTAGCCAATTGCATTGTACTCAGCGTACTATCCATTGCCACTTGCCCCAATACCGCTATTTCCGTAGGTTCATTTAGTACCGGATTTTCAACCTGCCTCTTTTTGTTATGAACGGAGCCAGTTTCGCGAAATTTGGCCACCAATTCGCGAACAATTTTTCCAGACGCATGTTTCTCAGGATGCCGTTGGTTGAACAGTTCGGCGACCCGATTTCCGCATTCATTGTTTTTGAAAAAAAGCTCAATAATTTCTACTCTTTCTGGAATTGAGTACACCATAATTAATCAATTTAAAAGACTCGGCAGTATTGGTACTCTTCAACTACAAGTCACAAGACAGTTATCTAGCAACTTCTTGTGGCCTATCTAAATACGAAACAAAAAGCGGACAATTTTTTGCTCACCAAAATCAGGCTAAAGAATTCGCAAATCAAAAAAAAAAACAGCGAATTCTTTTGAAGGAATTTACCAAGCTAATACCGTAAGTTTTGAAGTAAAATTAAATCGATTTTCGCATTTCTCGTCAAAAATATTGTTCGTATTTTCAAAGCTGCATATTTTCTAAAATAATGGATCGATTTTCAAAAAGTAAGAATCGATGTATAGAGAATTAAAAGCCCTTTCTAATGACCCCCCACTTGACCCTCATTCCCATTTAAAAAAATTTGGGGAATGGCACCCCCACTTAGGGGTTGAAGATTTTGCTATGCTTTTTGCGCCAAAAGTTGTCCCCCTCAGAAGCAAACTTTACCTGTTTTTGGATTTTGCAGAAAAGTTCATTACTACCCTGTAATGCCTTGCGGTACGTTTTCGATGGGCTACCCTGTATACATAATTTAAGTTTTTCTTAATTATTTTTGCACACCTACAATTTGAGGCATTTCTCCCGACCTACTCTGTATATCTTGGCTGCCACTGACCCACCTTGCATTCTCCCCATGTTTAATTCAAAATTCGATTTGTTTGGAAATACATGCAACAAACCTGATTCCTACAATTTACCCTTAAATACACAGGTTACTAAAAAGTATATAACTTGTTACACTCCGAGAGAGATAAACAAACACATACTCTCTAAAAATATTATAGGAAAAAATAAATAAATATTTATAAATATATATAATTTGAGCCAAGTTGTGCCTGAATATTCAAATTAAAAAGAGTTTGTATTAAATGTTTGCTAGAATTATATTAAATACGAAAATAATTCATATAAATACCATAATTTTAAATGTAGCATGCATATGTTATGGACCAAGTGATCAATCGGGCATTACACATAATGCCCGGTCATTATGTAAAATGCCCAATATGAGTGTGCAATTTGATAATAATTATTCAAATAATCAAATTGACCGGGCATTATACATATTGTCCATCACCTTTTGGGCGGAGTAATACAAACATATTTAATTACTATTTTTTTATTATTATTGTCATTTAACTTAAAATAAACTAAATGTTAGACAATTTAAATAATCAGACTCATTATTTGGATTAATTAGCAAGGACTTCTACATTAAGAATCCACTAGTTTCTGCATTTAAAACTTAAGGAAAGTCATATTAAAAATTAGGTAACATAAAATATATAAAATTTAAAACAAACATTTCACAACATATCTTTGTTTTATAGAAGTTTTGACATATTATTATAAAACATAAAATAAACGAAAGTTTAAGCAATCAGACTCATTATTTGGCATAATTAGCATATAATAGTTTTCAGCACTTTAAACTTAATAAAAGTCAAATGAAAATTTAGCTTTATTATCAAATTGCCCAATTGTCACGTAGCAATATAATAATGACCGTGCAATGTGATAAATAATGAAGTTTAGATAGTAATTAATCACTTAGCCCGATAGAGCTAGACATTATTCATAATGCTCGCACATTATTAATAATGCTCGCATTAATCACCTGGTCCATAACACATATATCAAATTGAGATTAAAATGGAATTTACTAGGACTGTGAATTAATTTTGAGGGATTTTTGTAAATTCGGGACTTTGTTGTGAAATATTGTATATATGTATTAATATGTTTCAAAGTATTGTCCATCCCTAAGCACTACTTTTTCCCACCTTTCTGGTAGCTTACGGATTCCGTATCGAAAGAATAACTCATCGTTTGATGCTGTCCACCAATCGATCCAATTTATCGTACTTTCATAAGATTGGAAGCGCTGCTTAGACAGGCTGTGTTTCATGAATCGAAACAAGTAGTAAGCATATGGAGTAATAACTGGTTAATTTGGCGGGTGGGGTAAAACATCTCATTTCAGCGTTCCTAAGTATTTTTTTGGCTTCATGAGCAACATGTGGTCGAGCGTTACCACGCTGAAAGCACACAACACCAAGCTGGTCCCATCAAATACAGAGCATGAGCTTCAAACCATGAATATTTGGCCTAGCCGTCAATGTTGATGATTGATCAGGGAAACCCCACGATTTTCTACGTTTAAGATTATCATAGAGTATTCATTTTTATCACCAGTTGCGATACGAATAAAAGGCTCTTTCGGCATTCAACATTTCTTGACTTCAATTTGTGTGGTACCTAACTGCTCGCTTTTGAATCATACCCAGTGCTGAGGCGGAATTGTTTTAGACGAAAGATTACACTTAATTTTCAACGAGGATTCATCTTAATTTGTTCGCAGTTATCTATTTATACCCTGTATAGAAAGATAGAGCATCAAAAATGTTGTGAGTTTGCCTTATAAAGTCACGACCAATTATTAACAGTTTAAAAGTTACAGGATGCTGAAAAAAATTAAATTATTTTTGGCAATAACTCAGAATCGGACAGTTATATTTTAATTTTCAGGTCGTGTATTGTTAAAATTATGGTATTCATACTCCTAACAACTACAAAGATTTAAAACCAATTAAGTTTTGTAAGAAGAAATAGTTTTTCCTCATGTGGCTTCCATGTTACTATGAATTACAATTATAAAAAAATATTTGTTATTTACCTAGTAAGAATTAGGAGTGCTATAAAAGTGTTTAATAAAATAATGCATGTGCGTATTAGACACAATCGAAAGAGTTCAGTGATATTCTATAAATAGCATCCAACACCAGAATGATAATGAAATAGCGTAAGATGTAAACTGAGGTAGCTAAAACATAGGATTGCATACGAGAAAAGCACTAATATTTAAAACATTAATTATAGGTAAGAGTCATTTTCATATTACACTATTTCTAAATGGTGAATAAAATCATAAACCACAAAACCCCTGACATCGACAGATATTGAGTTTCAGAGCAGATACCTACCAACCGTAAATAATTACAATGTTAGATTGACTAAACACAAATAGATATCCACATATTAGTCATAATAAGTATTACACAAACAAGTATTGTACTAACACATATAGTTTGAGAAATGTGTTTGATTGTTTTAAATCAAGTATGCCACTAAGATGTGCTGTAAGTGATATTGGTGCAATTTATAGAAACAATTACTAAAATAAATAATCTACCGTACCTATGAAATCTTGGCAAACTAGTGGCAATACCCCCAAAGCTTGAGGCGATGGTATTAATTTCCACTTGCTTTATATGATTAGCATATTCAGAATGTATCATATAGTCGGAACGAAGCAGTCCCAAAGCCACCCGCTGAAATCAAATGCAAAATATAGTCCAGCCACATTGTGTAGTTTATTGATCCCTAGGTACAACATAGGTATATGGAATCATATTATTTCAAAAGACTAAAAAAAAGTAAATGTTTTGAGATGCAATTATCTTCAAAAATGTGATCAATAATGATTTGCATAGTACCTAAAATTTTTTTAAATAATTTATATTTGTAGAGGAAATGTGTAAATATTAAGATATATTAAATGCAACAGATTTATATTTTATAATTCATTTTCCTAAAAAAAAAAGTGGAAAATAGTAACGTTGCGATAAAACAAACAGTATAATTTGTGTGTACTATATGTATCCCATACAATAAAGTTCCAAATACATCCTTCTAAAAGTAATGGGTAGTTCAGTAAGTAAATGCAACACATTCTGTTTAAAAAAAAACAATCCTATATCAATCTGTTACATAACCTGCATTTTTTCAAAATATTCGAGCCTACCCAGTACCCTTAAAAGAACATACATTTTAATTATGAATATGAAATGTAGAGTTCACATTCACATTTTACAATATTTGAGATGAAACTGGCATAAAACAGATGTTATTATAACTGTCATCTCACAAATATGAACAGAAAAAATTAATAACACTAAAGTTCTTTATTGGTCAAAATAGTGTAACCAAAATGCCATCAACCAGTCTTTCAGCCTAAAGCAACTAAGCTTTAAGAAAAATTCAATATTTTTTTATATTCTAATCGATTGTGATTTGTTTACATACGATTACAGATGGAGCTGAAAGTCATTTGGTGTTTCTGTAATAAGTGTTTTTTCAAATGGATAATAGAACAAATTATTTTAAGCAAAAAGTTTCATATGAACGTGTTTCATAGTTTGCTTCGTTTTCGATACAGGGTGTTGAGATTAAAAAAAAGTATCATATTTTCTGAGATATCTCCCAGGATGTTACCTAAGTAGAAGTAAAAACTAGCTAAGTTGACTTACAAATATGTCAACAAGTAATGTGATATTTTATTCTAATTTCATTACCTGATATAGTCTTTCCGATATCAGTTGAAGAAGACGTTGACAATGTGTACCAGGTTCGGTCGCTGACGCAGTAACTCGGCATTGAAATATTTCAAAAACTTATTCCCATATTTATTTAACCGTACCCATATACAGGTCTGGTCGAACTAAACGTGGAGGTGGTAGAAATGTATATGCCCAGTTGAAAAATGCGAGTGCGGGCAAATGAAATCTAACACAGCTGCATTGGGCCACTGGACAATAAATCTCAGCTGTTGACAAGTGTTGACAAATTGCCCAGCAGTGCAGTGCAGCAATGCGGAATTTGGTGCGATTCAGGTAATTTTAATTTTTTATATGCACCTTCTATTAATCATTGATATTATTACAACACGGCATTTTGGAGACCTTTTGAAATGGATCAAAACGAAATTTACCATCAATATAATAAAATTGATTGGGGACATACATTTAAATTATGTAGTTGGCGAATATAATAGAAATTTTCTACACATTATCTACAAATTATTATGATTTTTTACCTTTAGAAGAAAACTTTTCTAAGGATGCCTATGAAAGTCATTAAATTTTATTGCCAGGCGTTTTTTTACATGTTTAACGGACTTCGGAAAGACTATACCTCGAACTTCAAACCATGTTCATTTGAAACTATTTGCTTATTATAATCTGTTATATTACCGCTTTGAAGCAACAGGCTTATTTCAGAAACACTGTAAGGCAAATAAATATTTTTTTTTTCTGAAGACATGGCGGTTTAAGGAATTATAAACATTATAAAACTGCTTGCGATCTATGGCTTCATGGCTTGATTATTTCCAACTATTATTACACAGATAGATTTTGTTTAAATTGTATGACTTGAAGATGACAACATATAATTTTTCATCAGGTGGTTTTAAACAAGTTCCATTTAAAAAAAAAACAAAGTAAAAAAAAATAAATAAGTAATATATACATCACTACCATTCACACACAATCTTGTAGGAAGCTCTTAATAAAAACACAATAAGCACAGTAATGTAGAGCCTTCATTACCTCATCCATTTGTCAGACAGCATATAAAACTAAAAATTCCATTGCATACAACCTTTCCTGTATACTGAAAACTTTGAAGTCTATCAAATTTATATTGGAATTTGATAGATTACATTACAGATACGTTATTACTATGAAGGCACTGTTAAACAATTCACCTGTTGATAGCTTAAAAGCAAAAGAGAAAACGTGTTCTGAAAATGACTTGTACTGCTATATACAACTTATTTGCAACAGATTGTTGAATATATATAACAGGCCAATTCCCATTTAATTGCCATATAATTTCCAGATATCCCATATTTAAATTAATTTAGTTAAATAGTACTCTTCACCAAAACCATTTACCTACTTAATATATGTACATTTCAGTAATCTGCAATATACAGGGTGTTTCATAATTGGTGTCAATATTGAAGGGTGTTAATGTGTTCGTGATTTTAAGACAAAAAGTTCATATAAACATAGGTCCGTTTTCGCTTTATTTTTGATATACAGGGTGATGAATATCTGTTTGTAAAATTGTTTTTTTTTTAATAACTCCGAAACTAAATTAGATAGTTTTATAAAACTTAGTATGTGTAAACTAGGTGCAGAGACAGGTCTTTTGCATAATAAACGAATTTTCATTTTTAACCAGTGGCGTCCCAATTAACTTCAACCTCATTATTTTTAATGAAAAAAATGATACGCCACTGCATTTTTGAAAAACAAAAATTATTGTATAAATGGTGCTTTATTTTGTAATAAAAAAGATCTCTTGAGTTTTTTTCTTATCTTGCACTGTTTTTTAGTAAAAAAATAAAGAACAACAATAATTATCTGTACGTGGAATGAAATACTTTTTACACATTTTATGGAAATAATTCTTTTACTAGATAACTTATACACATTATTGTATAATATTATTAATAATTACGGTTGACGATCAACAAATAACAATTTTGTGAAACGAAAAAAACAAACAATTACATCAGTTGTTGAAAATGCCCTCCACCTGCAAGGATACATGCTTCAGCTCTTCTTCTCATATTAGTGCGGACTCTTTGAAAAATGTTGTCAGTGTTCCTTATTACATCACAGGAAGCTCTTATGCGATTCCTCAGGTCTTCTACAGTGTTAACCGGAGTGTTGTAAACCAGAGTTTTCAGATGCCCCCATAAGAAGAAGTCCGCACTATTCAAATCTGGGGACCTGGGGGGCCATTGTTGGGGTCCACCACGGCCTACCCATCGGTCATGAAATGTGCGATTTAAATATTCTCTTGCTTCTCGATGGAAATGAGCTGGTGCACCATCATGCATGAACCACATTCTATTTCTAGTTAAAAGTGGCACTTCTTCAAGTAATACGGGCAAATCCTCCTCTAGAAACCGACGATATGTACGGCCGTCTAGCCTTTGTGGCAGAAAAAAAGGTCCAATTAAGTGATTTTCAACAATTCCAACCCAAACATTCACGGAAAATTGTTCTTGATTGTTAAAGTTCACAATTGCATGCGGGTTTTCTTCGGCCCAAACATGATTGTTATGGAAATTTCTTATAGCGTTTCTAGAGAAGTTAGCTTCGTCTGTAAACATTATTTCACAGTCAAACAAGGGATTTTGCGCAATTTTCTCCAAAAACCATTGACAAAAGTTGATTCGCAAAGGAAAATCTCGAGGAAGTAAGGCTTGGACCCGTTGAATATGATACGGGTATAACAGAAAATCGTGAAGAATTCTCCAAACTAGAATGTGCGAGATATTCAAGTTATTTCCAATTTGTCTAGTGCTAATATTAGGATTTTCATCAATTGAATTTAAAACTGCTTCTTCAACTTCTGGAGTTCTAGTAGTCCGATGGGCACCTTTTAATTGATTATTTGGCTTAAAAGTACCTGTTTCAGCCAACGTTCTATGTATGTTTGAGAATGTTCGTCTATCTGGTGTGACTCTATTCGGGAAACGCTCTTGATATAATCGTTTAGCCTCTGGCGCTCTGCCATCAGCCAAGCCATACATGTAATGAATGTCTGCCAACTCTTGATTTGTAAACTCAACCGTTATCAAATAACACTGTATAGGTATTTTAAGTATCAAAATTGAGTTGAATGAACTGAACTGTCAAAATTAATAAATCACAACAGTAATCAACAACCACAGCCTACTAGGTAATCTTTATATCATGCTTTCTGTTTGGCTCAATGTGGGTTAGTATGTTGTTCTTTATTTTTTTACTAAAAAACAGTGCAAGATAAGAAAAAAACTCGAGAGATCTTTTTTATTACAAAATAAAGCACTATTTATACAATAATTTTTGTTTTTCAAAAATGCAGTGGCATATAATTTTTTTCATTCAAAATAATGAGGTTGAAGTTAATTGGGACGCCACTGGTTAAAAATGAAAATTCGTTTATTATGCAAAAGACATGTCTCTGCACCTAGTTAACACATACTAAGTTTTATAAAACTATCTAATTTAGTTTCGGAGTTATTAAAAAAAAACAATTTTACAAACAGATATTCATCGCCCTGTATATCAAAAATAAAGCGAAAACGGACCTATGTTTATATGAACTTTTTGTCTTAGAATCACGCACAGATTAACACCCTTCAATATTGACATTCAATTATGAAACACCCTGTATATTTAAATTCCCCTCCTCTCAATAATAAACGCTATACCCTCTTTTTATTGATGCTAAGAAGACATTTGTAAACAATATATCATTTATACGTGTCCCATAATTTTTTTAATTCGATTTTTATAAAAAAATATTTCGAACAAAAGTTATCAGATTTCGAGGGGGTCAAATTACCGTGACCTTGAAATTAACCTTAAAATCAATTATCAAGGTCATTTCAAGGTCAATTTTGACCTTTTAAATGGATACCCATATTTTTTTACAGTTTCGTATTCTGTGGGAAAATATATGTAAGTTTTGTATGAAACATTTTTCTTGAAAAGGCTTCCTATAATAAAAATATGGTTTTCCATTAAAAAAATTAAAAGTTGGCCATGAAATGACCTTGATAATTGTCTTCAAGGTCAAATTAAAGATCACCATGACCCTCTCAAAAGCTGATAACTTTTGTTCGAAATATTTTTTAATAAAAGTCAAATTAAATAAATTATGCAACCTGGCACATTAAAATGGAACACCTTGTATATAACTTTCACAAACATGACTCTTTTCTCTATTCAAATGTCCTCAAAGCTAAAACAGAAACTTACAAACTACTTATTTAAGCAATAAACAGTCAATTTGTTCCAAATTAGAAATAGTTGAAGCTAAGCTATAAAATATTTTCACAAGGTCCATAAAAAAGAAAAAAAAATTTGATAATTATTATATCCTTTAAGTAATAAAATTACTACAAAAAATTGTTCAAATATTCTACCCTCTAACTGAATTTTTTTGTTTTCCCAAAGTCCAGCATAAAAACCTTATTATTTTATTGTGCACATTGAATTGATGATATATTCGACCTGGTTTTTTAGATTTTCATTAAAAAGCTGATATATTTTTTCCTTCAGTGGAAGTATCGAAGACTTAATTAACAATGATTAATATCTAATGGCATCATAAAGTTTTTATTTTATCAGGAAGTGTTAATAAAATTTAGTTATTTTATTAGATTTTAATAAGTGCACAATAAAATTTCAAAATTGTTTCTTTTGTCTACAGCCACTGGGCGTTATTTTACATTTGCCGATTTTTAGTTTTTACCTCTGAATATCAGCAGAGACAGGTCCCAGCCATCCAAAGCCAGAGGCAATTGTATTGAACTCCACTTGCTTCAAACAGCAAACAGGCAAGTGCTCGGAGCTAGCTTTCTTATCTGTAGAGTCAGGAAGAGCAGCTTCCAACATCACATCATTTCTTACGAGGCCCAGACTCAACGGCTATGGCACAACCATAATATTCACATCCTAACTACTTCTATCCCCATTTTATTAATAGTTATTAACTAATATCAAATCACGGATTTCAACCTACTGTATTTTGTTGCATATATTTCTGGATAAACCAGTACTACTTATTGCATCATGATTTGTTTGAATGCTTCTTAAGATACACCAGGTATTAAGTTTGAACAATGCTTACATCGATTTTTCAAAATCTTGTGATTTAATTCCTTGTGTAGCAGTAAAACAACTTTTTAATGCAAATGTATTTTGTAACATCATGCAAACAATCTTTAATAAATATGTTAGTAGTCAAAAACCTTTGCAGCATGAATCCAATTAATAACTTACTTTGGGGCGGTTAGTATTAGATTAGTAATTAATGTAATGTAATAATAGTACAGCTAATAATATATAATAATTCACAATTCCTTACACAATTTCAAATACGTAAACAAAATGAATAAAAACAAATTACATGTAAGTACATAGTGCTCACATGAAAATTGCCCTCTTTTTTGTTATTCAAAATATGAAAAAGTAAAATGTAAAGTTGTGATTTTAAAAAGTTTCTTATCACACATACTACAAAGACAATTAAAAGTATTAATTTCTAAGGTCCAACTGATGTTTTCTTTTTAATCGAATGTCCTGTATATCTTTAGATCATCGGAAAGAATGTTAAAAGAGCTCTTCAAAGATCTATTATGTATTATTAATTTTTGAGATATTACATATTTATTAATATGTAACATCACCATTAAGCCAAAAAAAGTATTTTGTGAAAAAAATTCTTGTTTTTCTGTAGATATAAGAGATAGTTATGAAATAAATAAACCAATTTTTTTTAATTAATACTATTTTTAACAAACGATTTTATTTTCCAGTATGCCATCTTAGTTTAATACTGTGTTGTCATTTTTTATTTTTTAAACATTTTGTTGCTCCCATTTGGTATTTATGTTCCAAGAAAATGTTTTAAAGAAAAAGTACTATGCAAAGCATACTTGCGTCTTGCTTAACAAATTAGTATATTTTGTTTTATTTAGTACAAACCAAATAAAAATGGATTTGTGACTGGCTGAATTTTTAAGTAAATTGTTACTATATCGCACCTTTCTACATCAACAAACATTTCACGAGTTAACTATTTAATCGGCAATTAACACCATTTTTTTAAATTGCTTTTCAAGAAATGTAAGCGGGGCCTATTTATGAGAACAACAAAAGGTACGGCATTTATTATATTAATTTAAAACTACCCTGATAGAGAAGCTTTCGGTTTTATCGATTTATATAAATCACCTCGAAAAATGTAAATGGTAGTTTATTTTTAATATATGAACAGTGAATATCGTATATATCAATATACTTTCACAAGAAGGAGAAAATCCTTATAACTTTTACACTTGACTTTTTTCATGGTTCGAACAATAATGGAGAGAAAGAAGGGCAATTTCCATATGACCACTAGGTACAATGTGTGTTCTCATTACTGAATAAAATATTTTTTTTTAATTATAACCTCCAAAAACTTAACGATTTATTGCTAATATAAACTTTCTGCCCTCAGCCTGTTCACAACTGAGCTTCATATTTGTGAAAAATATTTGAACAGGTACTTAATCTGACATAGATAAAAAAAATAGTCATATAGAAATATGATTTCAATAAAATTATCAAATATAAAGTTAATTAAGTATGAATATACTTCAGTGTTTAAGTAAGCTTAAGTACATAATTGATATCTATTCAAAAGGGTAATGGTTTGGTTATCTTGAATATTGCCCGCAATTAATATTATAAGTACTTATTATAATGTATTATATTGAATAAAATATTAAAGAAAGAATAACAGAACCACTCTAAACAAAGACAGCAAAAGTAGTTCTAAAAATATTAATTACTCTTTACCATTCATTCTGTTTCAACACGATACACACAACAAAGAACTTACTTGTGTTACACCCTCATCTTGAACAGTTTCATATATTTTGAACAAATTCCCAGTGAATTCATCTACCTGGATTGTTTCTTTAAGCGTAGTTGTCAGAAATTCTCTGTTGTGAGCAACTCTGTGCACTAATTCATTTAAAATAATCTGTACTTCAACAGCTCGTCTAAATTCCTTACTGGGAAAAGTTGATGGCAATAAAACGAAAGGAGCAAAATTAAGAGAATCCTCACTAAAACAGGCTTTAGATCTCATAGCAGCACCATGCATTATAGCCCAATCTTTTGCTTTTTCTACGAGTTCCTTCAACACATCTTCAGATATGGGCACAGGAATGCAACTTGGAAGATGAGGATTCTTCTGTGACATATTTCACTGGAAAAAAAATAATTCTATTAAAAGTTACACAAACGTGAATAGTGCGACGGTAGCACAATATAAATTAGCTTATTTTTCTTTCAGATGCACTTAAAAATGATGACAAACAAAAGATAAGTATAATTACCTGTGTATAGATATATAAATACTAAAATCAACACTTGATAAAAGTTATCAAATACGCAATTAACGGGAAAAAAAACAAAAAATTTAAATTCACATAACACAGAAAATCGGGTTATATTAAAATCAGCTAAATCAGTTAAAATTTCATGATTGATATTTGACGTTTGATTATGGATTTAAA
>NW_019416297.1:0-12161 GCF_000390285.2 Anoplophora glabripennis
CCTCTTTTTGGGAACAAGGTCATTCAATGTAAAAGATATGCAGTGCTCGGTATATGTATAGAAGTATGTGGGTTAAACGAACATTTTGAGAATTGTTGGATGGGACGAAATAGCCCATTAACAGAGTGGTCGCCGAGATCGCCGGACTTGACGCCATTAGATTTTTCTTCTTTGGGGTTTATTGACACAAAAAGTTTATAAAACAAGGTCACAAATTGTGCACGAACTACGCGTAAGGATAATGCAAGCCTACCAAATACAAAAAATAATTACGAACGTACGTAAAAAAATTTAGAAGTGCATAAAAGTAAATGGTGGATTGATGGTAGTGACAAGAATATAATTATTTAACTTTTGTTGGTTTTAATTTCATTATTTCATTTTTAAAGTCAAAATTAAGATTATTAATAATTATTATAATACCACATTACCAGAGTTTAATTAATTTCATTTTTTGTTTTTGTTTTACTTCACGGACAACTTGATACTGACAATAAATTAATGAAAAATAGTAAAGACTTGTGAATTTTTGATTTGGCCACAAGATCGTTATTATTTAAAGAACCCCGCAACGATACTTAATGGAAAACCGGTCCCGGTCGAATGGTACAAAATTTTGCCGAACGATAGTCCTCAATGTGTTGATCAAAAAAGTCCATGGGACCTAGGTTTGAAAAACTACTGTTCTGAATCTACAGCTACAGCCTTCTGAAGTTATCGAATTCACGTACTCGATGACCAGAAACCTACATATGCAAAAGTTATCTAACCTCATAGACAAGATTCCTAACTATTGATATTGCGGGAAAGAACTACTTTATGGGTTCCATGTCCCAACTAGCACTGAATTACACCAGCAATATCCAGTAAATACTTAATAATATATAGATTATAATTATCCAAAATAAAGACTGACAATGATATATTTAATTAATATAAAAACATGTTGAAATTGATAAATAATGTGTTATTTAAAGAAATATCTTATATTTTTGTTGAATAAATAATGGAAAATGGAATGTGGTAATATAATGGAACTAATAAATAGAAAGAACCGTAAAAACCAACAGCTCGAAATTTGCTAAGTGAGATTTTTGAGAAAAATACCTCTTCCCTTTTTCATAGGACAGAACACACACACACAGAGAAATATGAGAATACAACTGACACTGCAGATGGCGTCACCTTAGAAGTAATCGGAGCGCTTCCGATCATTCCTCTTTATGCTGCAATTTGTACCAAATATAATAATTTGACAGACATAACATGTCAGTGTGAAGTGTTTTTCCTATAAAAATGTATGAAGATACAAAATGCCCGTTTTTTCATATAATGTTTAGCCATATCAACTACTTTATAGCGAGTGTTGCTGGCTTCTTATTTTTTATTGGTTGGTGGCTAGTTATAGATGCAAATGTGCAGCACACAGCTATATTCCACGCATGTAAAATTTACCATCTACCAGGAATTTTAGCCAGCATTGCATTGGTAAGTAAATTAAAACATTTAAAGCTTTTATACGGCCTGTACTGATATTTATAATACTTGTGTATGCCGCCACTGTAATCATGTATTACAAATATGCACATACTTCTATCCTATACTGATCATTTTGCAATTGACTTGAAGCCGAAAAGTGGGGCGACGTACCAGCGTTTACTTTACGGGTTTTGATTGGTTGAAAGGAACCAAGAACGGTGAGTGCCGAGCGGTAAAAAAAGCCAAACCAAGCTAACCTAAAAATATTCTCATTTTGTTTTGTGCTGTGCTAGCGCCTTGGTGAAACTGTTATGGTATAGTGTATATTTTAATAAATAAATAAATGTATCTTTTGAGTTTTATTTCATAATCTGTTTAAACCTGCACTAATTCTACTATTAATTTATCTTGTGTTGATGTTTAGTTAAAATGTTTCAAAATTATACTCGATAAGAGCCTTCCTTAATCGTGGACATTACTATCGGATTGGTCTCTTACAGATATTTTATAGCATGTTTTTTTTATATTATCAAATAAACTGCAGAAACCACTGTAATAAATAATTATATAATAAAAACTTTTTTTATAAAAAAAAAAGATGTCAGTTGTGCCCGGCTAGAGCGAATAGTGAGCGATTTTTGAAATACTAAGTCTTGTTTAATAAATACATCAATATCATTTACAAAAATGTCCAAAATTACGAACATGCCTATGTACATAGTTTTAAACATATAAATTTGTATTCCGTTTTATTTTATTTGAGTCTGCAAAATATTAATAGGTTATACATATACTTACGTTATTTATTGAAACTAATAAATAGTAAAATAATGTGTTAGATAAGGAGCCTATCGATAGAGGACTCATAGAAGAAAATGGTAGAAAAGTAAACATTTAGAAATTGAAGTGAACTCACAATCAGTGAAAATAGATTTACATAATATCTTTTGTGTATATAATCGGCTATATTACAGAGCATGCCGTGACAATCTTTTAAATTTGAATGCAACTCCTCCTAACTATGGAACATGCGCAAAACACACGGAGTACGTCTCGCCCCCACTTTTTGAAAACATGGTCATCCATTGAAACTATTACAGTATAGGATAGAAGTATGTGCAATATGTATATGAATTGTAGGCAACCTACAATGCATCTGAAGTGAGATAGTGCGGGTGAACGGTGACGAACCGGAAGGCGTCAGTTGTTGTTCCGCATTTGAAGACAAACTACGAATTTGAATGTTTTTCATCTCTAGAAGCCATCAACAGACTATTTATTTTTATGTATTTCATTTATTATTATTGATTACTGCATGAGTATTTTGCTAAGTTACTTCTTACATGTTAAGTAGGTACTGTTTGTGTGGTGAACACCCACTCTACAAAAGTAACGGCGAATGGTGTGGAATTATGCATGCGCGACTAAATCGCGCCATTATTTGAGGTTACACTAGCTTCTCCAGCGGTGGAGTACGAAAGTTACTAAAAAAAAAGGTTAACAAAATTAAGTTTTTACGACACAATTTGAAAAAATAAACTATTGATACGTTTTTCTAAAAGTCAAAGGAAGCCTCTGTCTAAGTACGACCCCCATTCAAAGTTACACCCTGCATATCTTTTGACACGCTCAATCCGAATCCGAATTCAGAATTGCCCCATTAGCCCCCGGTTTTTTAAATCGCCGAAAAACCACTCTTAAATATTAAAAATTCCACACTTGGGCCTTTGGTAAAGAGAAAAGTTAATCTATCACTCCATTATTTTTATACTTTTATTCCGTGCAAAATAACCTTAAAATAAGGGAATTTTCTTTCCAGAGATAGAGCCATTTGATACCCACAAAGTCACAAAGAGAGATGAGGGTATTCGAAGATGTCAACATCGTTTCCAGATAAAAAATTATGAGAATTTTACTCCTTTTTCCTTTTGTAACGAATTCTTTTATCTTCAGACGATATGTGCATCTTTTTCTTTTCTATGCTTTTGTCTCGTTTTTTCTTTTAAGCATCTAACAGAAATCTGCGATCATATTAATATCTCACTTTCCTTGATACTGACGCTCCATTTCGTTGATATTGATATCAAACGTTCTCCGCTGTAGTCTTCGAGGTTTTCCGGAAAGTAATCAAGATGAATGTCTAGTAAATGTTCATCAGGCAACTGTCTCTTGAAATTTTCAGTATCATTGATTTTTGTGATAAATGTTTCGTCTCTGATCTGAACACGCTACGGATTTGAGGACCTTCTTTCAGTTTAACATCACTTATTTCCGCACACTTCTCCCTCAATATATATAAAACAGTCGCCAACTTTGCTCAAAGCTTTAACGAACTATTTCGTGAGACCAAGTTTGATATGAAGAGGTGGAAGCAGAATCTTTGAAGGATCAACTAAGGTTTCCTAGATGATGTTCTTTAACTCTGGATGGAAATCTGTTCTTTTTGGCCATACTTTCTATTCATAGTGATTCTTTTTGTCTCTAATATCCCATAGACATAAGAAACAGTCATGAAAGAATTTGGCTTTCTTTTTGTTTTGAAGAATTTGCCATATTTTCTGCATTTAGGCCGTTTTTTCGCGATTAAAAAAAACGTATAGTGATGGAGCAATTCTGGCCCTGGATTCAGTGCGTCAAAATATACAGTGTGGAATAGTCGATTAGAATTAATTTTTCTGCTACGTAAAAATTTCATCCCCCTTCGAGTACAACCCCTAAATTTTTAAATGGCAGTAGGGCCTTGTGATACCTCATTTGAAAGATCTTTTCATTCTCTATTCAAAAATGCTATGGGTTTCAGATTTATTGTACAAATTAGCGGTCTGCTTGGCGAAATTCGTTACAACAAAAAAAAACATAAAAGCTTAGAGCGTTTTATTCTTTCAGTGTTCTTTTGCAATATTGCAACTAAAAAGAAGACGAAAGACATAAAGACATCAACATCAAACATTAAAATTCTTCATAACTGGCATTACCAGTTTGTTTGTGTGATGTTATCCACGGTTTCCCCAGCCACGGTTTATGACGTGCGGGAAATCATCTTTGGGATGGAGGAGCTCAGATCACCGAATTGCGGGCGGATTTATACTACATTTTCATGTTTGTTACACCATTTAGGAGCTTAATGAGGACGATTTTGATGAATGAGCGTATTTCTGTGAATTAATGATGCAAAGGTTAGATAACAATCTTATCCAACAAAAAAATGTTTTGTTTTCTGATGAGTCCACTTTTACGCTTTAGGGACAAGTTAATGGTCAAAACTATCACTACTGGGGGGTTAACGAAAATCTTCACTGGATGAGAGAATTACAATTACGCAAAAGCCTGAAAAGGAATCATGTCATTGGTCTTTTTTTCATAGATGGAATGGAGATAATTATTTACTTATACAGGGTTAGAACTATTTAAAGGGAGACTACAGGGATATCGAAAACCGTTAGTCATACAGGGTGGCTAAAATTACAAAAAAGTTGCACAATTATGGGGCGAGTGTTTTGGTCAAAACAGATCGAAGATATCTTCGATAGTTTTTTTTATGCATATACATACTTAAAATATAGCAAAAAATCGAAAATATTTTTTCAACTTTAACACCCTGAAGAACGAAAAGGAGCAACACTTGATTAAGACATATTTGGCTCAATCACTATATTTTGACGTTAACAATCTGCCATTAAGCTGTGTATCATTATTAATGACTCACCCTGTATATTAAAAACATGAGTTATTTAAATTCAAAATAGAAAAATACTGTGAGGTTAGGTATTCATTGACGACATTATATTTTTGGTAATATTTGAGTAGCCAACTGTTCCTTTTTCTAGTAATTTGTGGTTTGATGCACACTTACATAAGTTACTCATTTATACACATTTCTGAATACCAGAATTGAGAATGAGATGAGGGTACCCTAAGATCAGTGGAGCATAAGTTTGATATGAGTGAAAGAGTTACGGAAGTCTCTAAATTTGGTCCCTACGGAAGTCTCTAAATTTGATCCCTAATTGATAAAAAATTGTGTTCATTTTTTGAAATGAATAATATTTGTATTAGGACGGTCTTTTGGAAAAAATATTATAATTTTTTTTTGTTTACTTTGAAATTAATTGTGAAAGTTTGTCATAACCCCCTGTATAATAAACGTAATTAGAGATTGATCACTATAAAGTTCATAACATTATTTATAATTTTTAATTTTATATTATTCCTTTACTGATGGTATTCGTGTATATTTCAACGCACATCACAATAATTAAACTTTATCTACTGTTTTGGATTTTCTTTACAGATATGCGTGAACAGTATACCAACACATATACTTTATCAATCCTACTACTACACAAATGGAACTTGTTGCACGCCTTACGTAGCTAGAATATGTCTATTTATATTTTTTATGGCAAGTTTTGGATGTCTGATTGCTGGCTTTTTCATACTCATTAACGATTTCATATTGAACCAGTGGAAAGAACAGTGGCCGGGATACGCCATATGTCTACAAAATATACTTATTTTCGCATCGAATATATTGCTGCGATTCGGAAAAAAGATTGAAATGTAATAACTACCTAACTTTGAGACATGATGTAGAAATTCTTATGTATTTATACTTAATTTATTTTTAATAAATGTAAACAGATACATAAGTAGAACTATTGAAAGTAAATTTTATGAAGAAAAAATGGTTTTTATTTTTGCTTAATTAAAATATGGTGCAATGAGCTACATTTTGTAATAACGTTTGAAGTACTTATATCGTTGAATGTATGTAAAGAATAAGATAGGCAGCTTGAGTCATCTAATTTTGTTTGTTTTTTTATTATATTTTGCTCAAAATAAGTTAATAAGAAAAAAATGTGTCACATTTTAGCCCTTTACTTTGATATTACTTTGAAATACCGATATTTTATTACAAAAACTTCGGTACATCGCAATAACGTCGCAAAGTAACGTTTTTGTATCAGTTCAATCAAAATACGAGTATAAAAATAAAATAAACTCAAATTCGTTGTAAATGATACATGAAAAAAAAGGTATTTTGTTGTAAGAAATAATTATTTATATTATGTATTTATTTGTAAATTTTGTGTAAACAAAAATGAAACATTGGTTGCTTTGGGACAATTGTGATACCAAAAGGTAAATCTTCTTTATTTGAGCCCTTAGGGTTGTTATGAGATTTTCATTTGTTTTCAAGCTATGACGTACATTCAATAAAAAATAATAATTTATCGATATTCTATTAATCATAGCAATCTTTGATTAAATGTTCAAAAACACCAATATTGACCTCTAAACACTTTCTACTTTGTCTAAAAAGGACGTCTGTAGCTCTCCTGATTGCTGCATGTCTTTATTTATTTAATAAGTGCTGCAGGTACATAGGCGACGACGTACCATGGTTACAAGAAAACGCTGTGCCCTATTCCAAATAAATTCTCACACTCAAAATAAGCTTTACGTTTACAAAAAAAAACTGTGGGAAATCTTCCGCAATTAAATACAGTAATAGTCAAATGTTAAAAACATAATTATATTGGCATACTAAAAAATCAAAATTCTTACGCTAAAGATTTTTGTGCAATTTTCATCATAAGTCTTAAATGGTTCGCGTTTTGAATAAAATCGAAGAGATTTTTTCCTTAGAAACTATATTAGCAATCACTTGTATTCGGTTGACATATTTGTGAGCTAACTCTAAACATTTATTTCTAATAAATAAATCATAGATCCAGGTTCTATTAGCTTAGATACGTCAAACAAAAAAGTATATTTTTTAATTTTCAACACTGTTTCTTGAAAACGAAGCATTCTTCTACGGCATACGTTTTATACACGAACCTTTTGTGCAATATGTCCCACATAAACTATGACTATGTACTCTGTACTTTCAAATTGTCCAGTGATAAAACAAGGTTACTGTATAGGTACCCATTATCGAATTATAGTTTTAAAACTTGTTAAAAATATAAATTTAAGTTTCAAAGTACATCATCAGGCATGCATTTGTGGTTTAGGTATTTATCGCTACAAAGTAAAACTACACTAAAAAAAGTGATTAAAAACTGTAAATTTTATGGTTTTATCATTTAGTTGGTATAAAATTCTTTTTCATATGAATGACTGTTGCCACAGTCGATTTAAACCGCAAAAACCAATGAATCTTATTAATAAACAGTAATTAAACAATTGATTATTAATTGGGTAACTGGTACTGTTTGTTCATCTGTATAACTAATACAATGCGAAACATCGCCTTAATGTGAAAAATGTTGTCATAGTCGTGATAATTCGAAATATTTGGAATTATTATTATTATTATTTTCGTGGCTGAAAACATACATGGGTATTGTGTTTTCGAAACCGGGAGAGTTGCACTTACCAAATTTGCACAGGACATAGCTAATATAATGCGAAACTTCGCATTAATGTTAAAAATGTTGTCACCGCCGTTCTTGGTTGTGAAAATTCGATATATGGGAATTATTCAATTTTCGTGTCTCTAAACATATGTAGGTATTGTATTTTCGAAATCGAAAGAGTTACACTAACCAAATTTGGATAGGGCATAGCTAATACAATGCGCAAAATTGCTTTAATGTTAAAAATGTTGTCACCGCCGTTCTTGGCGGTGAAAATTCGAAATATTTGGAATTATTCAATTTTTATGACTGAAATCATACGTAGGTATTGTATTTTCGAAACCGAGAGAGTTACACTAACCACATTTGGACAAAAGTTAGCTAATACAATGGAAAACAACTCCCTAGTGTTAAAAATTTTGTCACCGCAGCTCTTGGTGGTGAAAATTCTAATTTGGAATTATTCAATTTTCGTGACTGAAAACATACATAGGTATTGTATTTTCAAAACCGAGAGAGTTGCACTAATTAAATTTGGACAGGATATAGCTAATACAATATGAAACATCGCCTTAATGTTAAAAATGTTGCCACAGTAGTGAAAATTCGAAATATTTATAATTATTCAATTTTCGTGGCTCTAAATATATGTAAGTATTGTATTTTCGAAATCTCGAGAGAGTTGTACTAACCAAATTTGGATATGGCTTAATACAATGCGAAACATCGCCTTAATGTTAAAAATGTTTCACCGTCGTTCTTGGCGGTGAAAATGCGAAATATTTGGAATTATTCAATTTTCGTGGCTGGAAACATACATAGGTTTTGTATTTTCGAAACCGAGAGAGCTTTTCTCTTTTTGTGTTGTTTGTAACGGTTTATTTTCTTCCAAGGAAATTAGTCTTCAACTTGAAGTATGACTTATTTGTTTCCGGACACCATCTGTATACTCTTTAACAATGAGATAATACGATTTATGTTTATTAAGGCAAATGAAAATGAAAGCATATGATCATGCAAGAGAGAATGACATATTTAACTATAACTTGCTAATACAGACATTTAAAAAAATAAAAACAAGTCATTGTTCCTATACGACTTATATTTTCACATGACCATAAATCAGTTTCAGTCTCGTAATTGATGGGCTAAAGGAATTTTTAATTTATTTGTGTCCCGCGGCGATTTTAATTTTGGGAAGACCTTTCTTACCCACCTGCCAGTATTTAGTTTTTAGAATCTCATCTCTATTCTTTAAAGTGTGAAAGCTCATAATGCTTATTTTAATACGTTTTTTGTGAACTCCGTTTCTACCTAGTGCATAAAGACTTGCGATTAATTTGGGAGATGCAGTTGTGTTTAGACATAGAGAATGTGTATTGTACAGTGCGTTAGGAAGATCTAACTTAATTATCGAGAAACTCGTACAGAAATTAAACCAATACAATAATTTTGCTTACATAAAATTGATAGGTACGAAAATATTGCGTGTATTGACAAAAACATATTTAAATAAATTCTGCCTTATTTACATTCATTAAATGATGATTTATACAAATTAGTTGTTAGTTTGTTGTTTCTATTCAAGTAAAGATGAAGAATAAAAAAAATAAGTACGTGTAATGTACAGTTTATTTGTCTTCCCGACAAAATGTTTGTTTGATCGTCTAGTGCCAATCGACAAATTACGTTTTGAATATATCAGCACTTTTAGCAGGTAACGTTATTTGGTAACATTCGAAAGTCCAAAAGGGCATACATTTGTCTTTATGTGAAATTTTCAAACTTAACTCCACTTATATTTGAAAAATGAAATTTTGCTTTTTTTTTATTTAAAACGTGACTAAATTGGACTTCTACCCGTTACCCGCTATATGGTTGCCCAAGTCAAGTCAAAGTTGTCTATTTTGTTCTGATGTGTGAATGACTAAATCTCGAAAATGCAATCCTTTAAATATAGGGTACCCGCAAACTTCACCGACAACGTTTGACTGCATATTCACGACGATAAATAAATACGATCTACACACAAAAAAGTAAATACCTGAAATTAATCTAATCAGCTTGTATTGAGTAATTCCTAGTCTCATTATCCGCAAGAAGATATTTATTTGAAATGAAAAATATATATTCTTGTTTGTAGCAAAAGATATTCTTCATTTAATAGCGCCATAGTTCAAAATAAAACTAAATGCATCATTTCAAATATTTTCCACTCTTGTTTTGAGAAAATCATGTTCTCACTTTGATTATAATTTATTCACATGGAGAAAATCTAACAAGCACTTCAATTCTGTCATTTACTCAATGTGAATATACCGATATCTTATGTAAATGATATTCGTTTTCTTGATCCGATAAATTTACATGGTTTAGATATAATATTTTATTGGCTCTCCTTAAATTACAGAAAGTATTAATTTGAATAGAAAAAATATTGATATAAGCTAATCGATTATTCTACACAAAGACTTTCCGACTCGGTACGAATTTATGATGTATTCCCAACAAAAAATAAAAGAAATAGCTTAAAGTTTATTAATGGTTCCCATGAAATCAAATAGTGTTTTTTAACGAAATAGATGTTTACATCAAATAGATTAAACCAAATGTTTATAGTGATAAATATATTTATAGTATATAATTTATACCTATATTTACATATGTACATAAATACATTTACTTTGTATATTTCGATTATTCCAAATTGTCCCAAAATGCCAATATCGCTGTTTGGGAAAGTTCTTTCAAAGTCCAAGTTAATCTGAAATAAAACACTATATGAAACAAAACCAAATAAATCAAACTCAAACTAAGCTTAATGTTATACAAAAAAATAGTTAAAACTATACACAAGTTAATTTTTGTGAAATGCATAAATGTTAAAGTATTGGAAATTCCAATACTTTAACATTTATTGGAAATATTACAAAACGGGCAAATTTGACTTAGTAAATTTGAATTTTTAATCAAAATGAAGTAGTTTTTCAAATAATAAAAAGCGACAACTTTTTTATGACAACACTTGGGAAAATTCATGTATTAAATGAATATCTTTATAAATGATTTTCCTGATAATTTAAATAACTAGAAGCTGATGGGTTGAAAAGTTAACAATATAAATTTAGGGCGAAAAGTCTTATTAGAGCCGGATTTGCACTTACCTAAAAGTATCTGCACGGTTTCACTAGAAAGTCTCCAATCTGTTATCTAGTAATTGCTCCATACTTGCTTCAACTGGTTGTAAAAAGCTTAATTAAGTACACTTTTATACTCTAACTCTTAAAAATCGACGTTCTTGCTGTAAACATAAATGCTATTGAACTCTGTAATGCATAAGTATATTTACAACATGCAGTTACTTACCTATGTGCAAAATTCAAATGGCGGCGAATAATGCTAAACTAAACAACGAAACTGCTGAACAGAAAAGGGAAAGACGCGAGCTTCAGACAAACGAAACATCTAGAATACGTTGCCTCGGCTAACTTCGCAAAACGCGCCGACGCACTTCACCGTGCCCTCCCACACCTGCATTCAATTTACGCAATGTCCCACGTAAATGGTTTTACTGGGTGCGCCCGATAAATTTGGAATGAATCAAGTTTTATATTTTACGGAATAATAATAATAATTTCTCATGAATTTTATAAAGTAAATATACATATTTATATTGAATAGAAGATGGCAATTCTTTGCAAGATGCAACCGACATTTTATTAAAACTTCATTTAATTATTTGTTTGTATTAATTTGCTAGATTCCTTCAGTGTTATATTTTAATTATTATAAATTTGTAAGTTTATTATTGACTAACAAAAAAGTAATACCTAAAGCCGAAAATATCGATTTTGGTCTATTATTATGTTTTTGTATTTTTATATAGAGATTATTACTAATAAAGAAAATATTATCAATGCAAAATTAATCTACCTGTTTGATATTTCTATATCAATAATTTATTTGCATCTCCTTGAGGAAATTAGCTATTATTGTTAAAGGAATCATATTATTAGAGAAATTAAAACATCTTTTTAGACTGAAGCTAGATTCTTTTCATCAAGAAATAAGTGAATGTAAAATAGTGAGCCACGTATTCATTTTAATTCCAGATCTATTTCAATTAAGCTCTGTTAAATACTCAAACTGAGAATATATTATTCCCAATGAAGTAATATTCCAAGAAAACCAAGAACTAAATTGAAGAAACATCATTTTCTTAATTTAATGATATTTTCTCCGTTTGATACTATTGTTTATTTAAAAACTTGAGAAAATCTGCATTCTCTCTTTGAATATTTACTTTTTTGTGTGTAG